>NC_141021.1:33012500-33017500 GCF_052040795.2 Danio rerio
GTTTCCTCTCCTAGAGGCAATGATGTCACCACAGAAACTACTCAAAGGAGCAGATACCATACACACATCAGAAGGTGAGACACACATACTCTACAAGTATTTGTTTTGAGTTTCACTTTGGTCCTCAAGCTTTATAGCTCCAAGGCCCCTAAAAGTCTTTGGAAATAAATTGAGATTCTTCATACTCCTACAATTTCTGCTCTAACATTTGGGGCCCTTTGTTGCTAGTTTTAACCCATTGCAGGTATCAATTTTTATGTCATGTTCACATTGTTTAAATAGCGAAGACACTTGCACTCATGATTGTGCTGGTCTGAAAATGAGGTTTATTATGGCACATTGTTGGAGTGTAGCTATTTTGAGGCAACTAAAATTATCAGCAAGTTTATTTATTTATTTTTATTTTATTTTATTTTTTTCTATTTAATGAGCCCGTTATTGATAGGCAGATGTTTTTTCTTCACTCTCCTATCGGGGAAGTTTTTTTTCCCTCTCCGCTGTCGCCACTGGCTTGCATGGTTCATGATCAGTAGAGCTACACATCGATGAGTTTGCTTTTCAGTGTTTGGACTCTCAGTAATGATTTTAAACCATACTGAACTGAGCTAAACTGAACTGAACTTAAACAGTAAAAACTTAACTACCCTGATTCAGTTACTATGACCATTTATGTGAAGCTGCTTTGACACAATCTACATTGTAAAAGCGCTATACAAATAAAGCTGAATTGAAATGAAATGTAAAACATGCATGCACATTGCTTATTACATACACACAGGGATGTGCAGCATCGAATCTGTATCCTCTACAGCAGGGGTGCCCAAACTTCTTTTTTTATGACAGACCAAAGACAAATTGAGCCTATTAGAGGGCTGTGGGCCGAAGTTAAATATAGCAAACTATATTAGATTAAAGTCGCCATGGGTAATTTTCAGATTTTTTTTTATTAATATTTCAGAATAAATAGAAAACATTACTTTAATTGTGTAATGCATTTTTACATTTTATGATGAACATATTAAAGTGAAAACAAACCATTCCATTTTGAACACAATTGAGTTTGATGCTGAACACACTAGTCAAGCAGCACATCCATTTGCATTGTCTTGTGCATTGTCCTTTATCCACTGAATGACAGTATGTACATTTTAAAAAATCAGAACTTTTAATTGAAACATTTAATTTAAGTTAGCTATTTTTGTAACTCACCAATAACACAAAGAAATAAAATATAATGCTAAAATAGAAATGACAAACTCTATTAAAGGCATTCCCCAACCCATGCCCATCATTTTCTCTATGGGGCTGTAGTTTAAGCATTTCTGATCTATAGTGAAGTGATCAGTTTACAGCTTACCAAGTCCACGATGTAAATAGAGAATGCACCTTCAAACAACCACACTTAAAGAGAATAGGAGATTTTGATTGTACACTATGGACATTTTGCACAAAAAACACTCTGGGCCCTATCAAGGCACGACACAATAGTTGTTTGCTAGTTTCAGCTTGGCGCAAGAGTCGTTTTGAGGTGTCGCACCACGCTGTTTAAATAGCAAATGCAATCGCGCCCATATGTGCGCCCATAGGTGTTCTGATCTAAAAGAGAAGGCATTCTGAGGCGCACTGCTGGCGCGTTGCTATTTTGAGAAACTATTATAGATTTTTCAATAGACCAAAACAAAGCCGGTCTAAAGCCCAGCGCAGAGTTGCGCCTTGCTTACACACTGCTTAATACATACAATATAGAGCAATACGCAAATATCTTTAAATATGAAAAAAAATTTAAATATTAGGGATATAATAAGGATATATATATATATATATATATATATATATATAGGATATAAATATAAAGAATTAAAATATTACAAAACATATTATTTTCTACCCTACATAAATATGAAAAACCACTGCCTTCATGCTGCCTTCATTTTGGGAGGCTTTTTCAGTTCATTCAATTTGCTTTTGTATAATGTTATCATTATTAGCAGTATTATTTATTAAATCCATATTTATATTTGTTTTATTAAAAACAAGCTTGGATTTGCCCACCTCCAGGTTTTAGACCATATGGGGCACAGCATGTGTATTTGGATATAACTCAGGTTTTTGACCACACTTCGTTATTATTGTATATTTATTAGTTTGCTGGAAATTAGAACTGAATTTAGAAATAGTTTTGAAAGAAATATTTGCGCTTAACAAACGAAATTAATTATTTATAGGCTTATTGATGTCTGTGCATACAAGGTTTCCCTCTCCACAAGAGCAAAAGTGAAAGTTAATAAATTATCTCTCATTCTCGCACAGTAGATGCTCTGTTTAACTGTTTTCTTGCTAGTGAAATGCTCAGTTTTTCCACTTAAACTTACTTTACATCATGTAAATAGCATTTGTCCCATGGCGCGACGCAACTGGCTCTTAAAGGGAATGGGAAATGAGACTCTGATTGGTTTATTCTCAAAACAGACCTATAACTCATTAAGAAAATAAACTCAACCCTTTAAGACCATGCGCCACGGCGAAAAGCTGATTTTTCCGTCCTTATATTGTCAAAAATAGATTCTGACACGCCCTGAAAGCATTTGCGCCCTGTCCTCTACACTTTTCGCATGGATCGTCAAAATAGAGCCCTCTTACCCATTAAGAGAATGAGGACAACCCTTTTGGACCATGCATGGCAATGATTTTTCCCAACCTTAAAATAGCAAAAGTGGATTTGACACACTCTAGCTGTGCTATACGCTTTACACTGTGCGCTTAGATATTTAAAATAGAGCCCTTACATTTGCATACAGTCATTGAACAGACATCTTTGTCCGAAGAAATTTAAAGTTGAGGATTTTGAAATCACGGTTCGGTTCGATACGACAGTGGTGTCACGTTTCGGTACATTTTTGATACGGCAAAAAGAGAAAAAAGCCAGAGGATTTATCTGATATTAATTCTTTCATGTATTAAAACTAACATCATAAAAGTATGATCTTCTTTTTTTTTTTCTTTCTTTTACTTTAAACTGTGATAGAGCTACAGTATACTTCTGGGGTTTCTGCTTTGTAGCAAATAAAACAAATCCTTTTTTATACTCAAAACCAAAAAGCTTCCTATTAAAAATAAATTTAATATTGTAGTAGTTAAACAAATAAAAATAAAAGAACTATTTAGTTCTCATATGGAATTTCAATCTATTTTTAAGTTGTTGTTTTTCAGAAAGATGAGTGTCCACCTTTTCTTCAAACAGCACAGATCTGCTTGATTTGATGGTCACCTGCCATTTCAGTGGATCTGAAAGCAGGAAATGGGCTTATGAAGGAATAATGTAACGGGGCTCTATTACATTTAACATTTTCTTAAAACCAAAAATTTCCACTACCCATTAAGATCTAACAGGGCTCGAATTTTTTTATTTTTTAATTCTTTTTTTTATTGATAGCACCGGTGCTCATAACTTCAAAAATGTAGGCGCAACAGACAAAATTTAGTCGCACCCACCAATAATGATGAGCACCGTTACTACATGTTTTATATTGGTAGATTCTATTTTATATTAACACTCCAATCATAATTAACAAATAAACAAAAATCTGCGTGCGCTCTCGACCCTGCACGCAATGCTTGACGTGAATGAGATGAACTGAATTAACAATAATCACTGTGCTGTTCTCACAGGTGCTGTCTGATATTGCACAGATGATATTGATATAATTTATTATTTGCATACGTCATCATAATAGTAATGGTCGTTTCGTGTGCTGCAATATCAGTTTCATATCAGTGAATGCACGCTCTTAAGCGATGGTGAACGCGGTATCAGTCGCACGACTGACAGTATCATGTTGAATAAATGAAGGATTAAATACCGTTAGAACATCTCATGCTTAAAATGTGTAGATGAGACAAACACTGTTAACTGAAAACTCTGTCCCACCAGCTTTCTGCTTTACTTTAGTCATAGCAGACTTTAACCACTGGAAGTCTTTTATCCACTCTTCGAAAAGTGTAAATGCTGAATTGACATTCAGCACATGATCACTAATCAGATGTGTCATTAGTTGTAACTCTAGCTGGTTTCTAAAACTAAATCTGCCAGTGTTGTTTTCATTCTCGTGGATCCAGCCCTTTACATTTTCGCGGCTGTAGCTCACTGTCATCGGAACTGAGTAATTGAAAGCTGATATGAACCAATGGATTTGCGTTCTGCTCTAGTGCAGTGGGCCAATAAGAAGAGCTTTACTGATTTACTGGGATTTTCACACATAACCATCTCTAGGGTTACAGAGAGTTAATATCCAGTCAGCAGCAGTTCTTTGGGCACAAATGCCGTGTTGATGCCAGAGGTCAGAGGAGAATGGCCAGACTGGTTTGAGCTGATAGAAAGGCAACAGTAACTCAAATAACCACTTGTTACAACCGAGGTATGCAGAAGAATATCTCTGAACACACAACACGTCCAATGGGCTACAGCAGCAGAAGACCACACTGGGTGCCACTCCTGTCAGCTAAGAACCGGAAACTGGGGCTACAATTCGCACAGGCTTAACAAAATTTAACAAAATTGGACAATGTTGGAAAAACATGACCTGGTCTAGTCAGTCTCAATTTCTGCTGTGACATTTGGATGGTAGGTTCAGAATTGGGTGTCAACAATATGCAGGGATGGATCCATACTGCCGTGTATCAACAGTTTAGGCTGGTGATGGATGTGTAATGATATGAAGGATATTTTCTTGCCACACTTTGGACCCATTAGTACCAATTGAGCATCATGTCAATGCCACAGCCTACCTAAGAATTGTTGCTGACCATGATCATCCACAGTGTACTGATGGCTACTTCCAGCAAGATATCGTGCCATGTCATAAAGCTCAAATCATTTCAGGCTGTTTTTTTTTAATTTGGCAATGAGTTCACTGTACTCAAATGGCTTCTACAGTCACCAGATCCAGCATCTTTGGGATGTAGTATAGCGGGAAATGCATATCATGGATGTGCAGCCACCA
>NC_141021.1:37302500-37440000 GCF_052040795.2 Danio rerio
ATTTTTTGGCTTCAATTCCACCTCATTTTGTAAAAGACATGCATGTTTTAAATTATTTAGTATCTTAAACTATTTAATATGGTATATTTTATATAGTCCAACAACAATAATCCTAAACTACAGTTAACAGATTTATGTTATGTCCTTATAAGATATATTAAAGTATGTTGCAATATTTTAGTGAACTCAATATAGTTTTAGATATTTTGTGTGCATTTGTTGTAAGAAATATTGTGTGCAATTTGTGAGTAGAAACTTTTGCCATGTCTACTAAATGTCATTATGAATTTTAAAGTGGCACCTGTGCACTCTTAACTGTAAATCTCTCTTTGACGTGTTGTTGACTCAAATACAGCAACAAATAAATCATAACATGTCAAGAAAAAAGAGTGGGTGTTTTTATCTTATCAAATGAGCCAGTAATTAGGGCACCAAACATAAATGCATACCTGGAAAAATCTAAAATATTGATGACCTGATAAGTACAATCATTTATCAGTTTATTAGGTTGACATACCAAAGGCCGCCTTGTGGAATGTATGAATATTTCCTCGTCAGGGTCAAATAAGGTTTGTTTACTTCTATACAGATACTAAGATAGTATCAACAAATACATTTAGAGGCAACACTGAACAATGTTGTTCTTCTGACAGATATTAAAGTGTATTTTTTGAGAGACAGCGCAACACTGAGCAATGTTTTTTCTACTGATATTTTCAAATGTTGCCTAAAGGTCATAGAAATGTTGTACTGTATAGTTGGATGTGGAAAAAATGAAGCTGAATAGGCTGTTCCTGCATGATGTATTTGGTCATGGTTTTGCTGCAATCTCATATTAGGAAGCGACGCAGGATAGCTTTCAGGCGGCGTGCAAGAATGAACGCATGTGCATGCCAACAACGTACTTCTGCCCGGCAACATGACAGTAACGGGCAAAAATAGGAGGCCAGCTTTATCCAGCATAAATAAAACCATTTTTAATTGCGGAACTCTTACCAGTGTGTGTCCTCAAGTGAGCTTTCAGGTGGGACGACTTGGTGTAAACTTTCTTGCAACCTAAAAGATATAATAATAAAAGTTATAGTTGTTACCTGAATCAATTGATGAGTATTTATAAATCATTCATAATACAATCTGATAGTAAAAATGGACTAAAAGTTAAATAAACAATATGACAAAAGAGTGTTTAAATCTTTTTAATAAATGTAAATGTTTATTATTAAGATGAAAAATATCAAGAGACTTGCTAAATCATATAAATAATGAAAACTGTTATATAGATAATGAAAATAAAATAAATATAATTTTTTAATCAAAAAATAAATGCGCTAATTATTAACTATAAATGTAGAAAATATACAGTTATGATCATTTATGCATGATTTTTTTCAGGGAACAAATATTGATTTTATTATAAAAATTTTACAAACAAATGCAATTATTATGTGTGACATACAAATCTGAAATGGGTGTTTTGGTTTGGTGTTTATGGGAGATTTTAGACAAATAAGTTGACAAACAATAAAAGAAAATACTAAATGACTATAATTAGTCAACAGTGTTTAACAATTTGAAAGACCAGTAAGTGCAAAGTGCTAAAATGTAATTATTTTTTATAATTTATATTGTATGCAGTTCTTATGTTTGATCAGTGCTTCCCACACATAGACTTTACTTGTCAACAATCGAGCAGAACACTTCACACACTCTTCAGACCCACAGAGACGTGCATTTTTGGAACTTAAAAAAATTGTCCGGCTCAGGTTTCTAAATCTCCAAAAATGTCTGGGATTCAACTTTTGCATTCGCTTTCTAAGGTTTGTATGTATTTTAGCTGACTGCACACGCACAGCCATGATACCGAGAGAAAAAGTATATAATAGATTCATTAATCTAAACAATTCAGAAAAACTTTACTATAAACTCGGAGACGACGAAATGGCATCTAAACTGGCATAAAATATATGTACACCATTAGTAATTTTGTAATTAACGCATTTGCCTTATTTTAAAAAAAATACTCATTTTAATCTTGCAATTATGATGTTTAGGGATAATGTTTGTTTTTATGAACTTTTTCTGTCATTTATTTCTCATTTGCTGATTATTTATTAATTCGATGATGGTAATATATTACATAGGCTACTTTATATACAGATCTAAAATACTTTGGCATTCAAATTTGCTTTGAACTTGAAAGAGAGAGAAGCAGATTTTACCTGTCAGTGGGTGCACATGGCTCCTGAATAGCATTTATTTTTTATTTCAGTCTTTTTTAACAGTATTTTTATTAAATGATGTTGTTTGTCACATATTTAACTATTTATGTGTTGTGGGTAAATGGTGTGTCAATCTGGCGACCACCGCAAGTATATTTCAAACCTGAAGGAAGCACTGTTGATGCATAAAAAGTGTGAGTTAATCTTTTGAGATATAATTTCTGAAGCTACAGCTATAAATAAGTAAATAAATAAATAAATTTCAGTTTTACATTGTAAAAGGAAATACTGTTTTAACATCTGATGCATAAACAGAATGACAGAGTGTGATTGAATTATTTTAGTCACCAGCACAAAATGGCTTGATTCTCTCATCACCACAGTCACAAATAAGAGCATCCTGTTCTTTGGTTTCAGTGTGCTTTCTTTTTTTTCCAATTAGGAATCTAAAGGCCATCTGATGTTGTTAGCTGTAAAACCCCACTCAGTGAAGTAAAGCAGTGATGGGTTCTTAATTGCGAAGCTCCTCGGTTCAGACATGCAGCTTCTCAGCGTAAATGCACTATTAATGGCACTGTGAGGCCTGTCTGTTTTACAATTTGCCCAGTCAATTTGATGCAACAGGATTCAATAACAATCAGTCTGACGTCAACTCTTTGCCATTCATTTGGAGCACTGGTTAAAAGGCTTTGGCCGGCTCTGAATTATTTAACAGTGGATTTAAGCGAGTAAGAAATCACAGGAGGAAGCAACAAAGTGCTCCAGAAAACAACAACATCTTGCAAATTCTGACAATTATTTCTTGTATTTGTGTCATTGTTGGTTTATATTTGTTTGTAGATTAACTGAAACAACTGCAGACCAAGCACTCTCAAAAATTAATGGGGGCTTTGGGAAGAAATTATATGAAAAGAAAAGAAGATTTGGTCAAGAACTGCTGAGCATTACAACTAGGCATGTGCGATTTGGGGAAAATATCTATTTACGATTTTTTTTAACAGATATTGCGATTTCAATTTGGCTTGCGATTTAATTTTGTAGCCAAGCGTCAGCTTAATATTCTGTATCGTAGCTTCTTACTGCTAAAAAGCAGTGAGTGTTAGTTAAAAAAAGGAACTGAAAATTACATAACTTCAACTATTATTAAAATTTGTTTAGAAACATTTAGAAATTCTTTAGAGCAAACAGTATTGAGTTATGGCGTTACTTATCTCCTGCTGTTATCTGTTAGTTATCTCCTGACAGCTCTTACAAATGACCTGTTTTTGTTCAATATCTATGACTTTGAAAATAAATATTCCCATATTACCGACATGCTGTGTTTCTTTGACATGAATTTGTCTATTAATGCTTTTGAAGTAGCAGACTCCATCATCCCACTTGTCCGCATGCTCCTGTTTGTTTTATTTTAGGCTTTCCGCATAGTTCGGTTGCGCAATTCTGATTAGACAGAACGAAAGTGTGCTTACTCAATTGGCTAGTAAGACTATCACACACAGACGACAGTCACACATTTGCTCTGGGTGGGGGAAATTAAGTAATACATATATATATTCCATATTACTGCCTCTTATAATTAGCTAATCGAAAAGTTTCAAACCACGATTGAGATTCGATTTTGATAAATCGTAAAGCCCTAATTACAACCAATCCCATGTTTCTGTTGGGTTCATGAATACAGTGGCCAATCAGAGGCATTTAGATTAGTTGCTGTTGAACAGAACTGTTAGTTTACTTACGTATGAATTTATATGTAATGATACAAACAAATATACTTGTCATATGATTTTTATACTTCATATACAGGCTGTTTTAAACTATGCAACTATTTTTAAAGTTAATTTATATATCTAATAATTTATAGGAAAGAGTTCATAGGATCCTGACTTGGGTAACTGGATAAACTGACATACAGTTAGAGGAAAAATTATTGTCGGTTCAGTAGAATGGTGTTTTTTTTTTAAAGGTTTTTCAACGGCTGCTTAACAGAGATAATGTTTTTCCAATACATCTTTAAACAGTAGCTTTAATAACTCATTTTTTTGTCTTCACCATGATGACAGTACATATAATGGTAACAGTTATTTTGCAAGATTCTAATATTCAGCTTAATGTGTAATTTACAGACTTAACTAGGTCATTTGGTAAACTAGTCAAATCATTGGATAATTATTTTGTTTTGTAGCCAAATTTTTTTAAAGGGGCTAATAAATTGACTAAAAGCCAGATTTAAATTAAGCCTCACTAAAAGAAATAAGACTTCCTCTAAAAGAAATAAATAGAGTCACTTGGTAAATATTTGAAAAAGAATAAATAATTCACAGGAGCCCTAATCATTTTGTCTTCAACTAGAATAAATTTAACAAGATTATTAGTATCCAAATGCATTGGTGAGGGAATATGTTTGCAGGTTTAAATTTGCAAAAGTTGATTTCTGACCCTAATATTGACCTTAAGCCAGACTAAAAGCCAGACTTAAATTAAGCCAGACTTTAAAAAAAAAAGAAAAAAAAAGATATTCTTCAGAAGAAAAATAAGAACTGTGGAGAAAACTTCTCTGTGAAGACACTTGGTAAATATTTGAAAGGGAATAAATAATTCACAGGAGGCCTAATCATTTTGTCTTCAACTGAAAGTACATTTAACAACATTATTAGTAGTAAACAAATGCATTCATGAGAGAATATGTTTACAGGAATGAATTTGCCTCTTAATAGAAAAGTAGATTTTTGACCCTGGGAAGTAAAAAAATGAAAATAGTCTAAAAGACAGAGGATATAAACTCTGCACGGGGGACAAATTCTTAAACAAAACCTGAAAATGTTTTCTCTAAAAACCATTAAAAACAATAAAGACATTTTTTTTTCTCTAAATTCTATCAGCTGAAACATTGAGTTCATTCTCTGTACCTGGAAAATCACAGTGATGTATCCGTCTTTTCTCGAGGTCTGGATTTGTCCTGCGGTTGTATCGGACAGGCATGGACCCAGTGGTTGTGGGGGGTCGTGCGGAAGCGGGTGTGGGGTGACTGGGTGCGTGGCCAGCCATTTTAGAGGCGATAGTGGCAGCGTAAGATGGTGGCGGTGTCAGATTGTGAAGCAGTTCCTTCTGTCTGTCAGGACTGCCCGGTTCTGAAGTGGGAGGTGAAGGGGGCAGATATGTCATTTTGAGCTGCGAGTGAGCCTGATCCTGAGGATGAACAAAGTGACCGTGGCTGAGAGGGTACCCATGGGCCGCCATGCCACAGTATGATTTGGCAGCAGTCTGTTGGGCAGCTAAGTGCAGGTTGTGGAAAGTAGGCATCTGTGAGTGAGCATGAGGGTCAGTTGGATCAGGGACGTCCAGCTCTGAGTTGAGGAGCTGGAAGAGCGGCCCATCCTGCGGGATGTCAAAGCCTTGCATCTCCTGCTTAACAAAAACCCCGGCGCTATCATCCACAACGTCCATTCCGGAGCCTGAAGTGGAATTGGAGTTAAAGATGCTGGTGAAATCTGGCAGTGCGGACGGAGCAGGGCCGCTTGAGCTCACGGGACACTCAGGATGAGAGAATGGTGCCGTTACAGGCTCAGTTTTGACCTGGTTGGAAACAGAATGCCGTGCCGCCCGGCACAGACCCGTTCTTAGATAAGCAATGTCAGGAAGGTAGACATTCATATTGATGCTGTAGGGGGATCCGTGGTCATCCCCAAAATACTGGTCCATTGTAGAGACACTTTCTCGTCTTGATTTCTTTAGGTCAGGGAGAACCACAGGTTGTGGAGACAGATATTTATCCATCTCTAGTTTAGCCTGGAGAAAGCAAAAGAGAGAGGCACTAAATGGTAAATGCAGTTGTAAAAGCCATTAAAGGCCAACAAGATAAACAGGTTTTAGAATAATAACTGCTGGAATATTGCATACACTGCCTGTGTCAGCAAAGTTGGCAGGATCTCCTGGGATTGCTTGTGTTGGCTGAGCACAAATGCAGTACACATAAAATTTGAGAAAAGCTTGCAAGAATGCAAATATTCACTTACGGTTACAACAATGAGCAGCCTGCCTGCTTGCTCAGCTAAGCTCACTTGGCTTTGAGTAAAAAGTATATATACTAGCGAATACAGTAAACCAGCTTACATTATAAATATATTTTGCATAATGACAAAAGCCAGTTCATTTTTTGCATTTATTTCCCTGTAACTTATGTGATAAGGGATTCTTTTAATAGAAATATCCCTCATTTGAGGTGACAAACACTTCAGAGCATCATTAACAGACGACATTCTTTGGACTAGTTGAAATCTTAAAAAATAACAACTCTTTAAACTACAGTTGAAGTCAGAATTTTGACTAAAGAATATTGATGAACTCTGGGAGGCATGCAAGACTGCTTTCTTTGCCATTCCTGACGACTTCATCAATAAATTGTATGAATCCTTGCCTAACCGCATGAATGCAGTTCTTCAAGCTCATGGAAGTCATACACGATATTAAATGTGGATCTCACAGCACCACTACTTAATTTGCTGAAATATTTTTGTATTTGCAGTGAATGTTTAATTTCAGTATAGGCGACAGAACTTTTGTCTTGCCAAAATTTGACCTTTCTGTTTTGATTAAATGATAAATCTTGTTTCAGTGAAACTAATTTATTTCAGTGCATTAAACATCATTTGGGAGGGTTTTAACTTTTCATATGAGCTCTTCCTAACACCAATTGATTAATTAAAAGTCAGGTTAATAGCAGGTGTTTCTACAAAATAGATAAGCGACAAGACTTTTTTCAGGGACTGTATATATATATATATATATATATATATATATATATATATATATATATATATATATATATATATATATATATATATATATATATATATATGTGTGTATATAAAACAGATAAGACTTTCTACAGAAGAAAAAGTATTATCAGACATACTATGAAAATTTCCTTGCTCTGTTAAACGTCATTTGGGAAATATTTATAAGAGAAAAAAATTCAAAGGTTGGCTAATAATCCTGATTTTAATATTATGTGTGCTGGTAATGACTGCTATGTCAATGGGAGATAATGAAACCCACACTGCACTTGCTAACACAAGCAAATAGTCAGTTAACCTTGAACATATAATAACAATATGAGACTTCAATATCTTTGATAACAGGATTACCGGTATGTCAAATGAAGAAGAAAGACTGTTGAAACAGGACCAAATATCTATATGAACTGATTTATCGGTCAGGCTGGGGAATATTGCTTTCTCCTCAATAGGTTTCACTTTGGACAAGTTGAAATCTTGAATGACAATTCTTTAGCTATGGTATGTGTGAAGATGATTGCTATGGTCACGGGAGTAGTGGGATAAAAACAGAACTTGCAAAATTAGCTTGTAGTCAATTAACCTTGAATGTATAAATATGATTATTAATTATACAAAAAGAACATTTTAAATTCATATGATTATATCGGATCAGGTAAACACTATCTAGTGATACACAATTTTGTCATCCAAGCTACTAAATTGCCTGATATTTGGCCATTCTAATGTATCGGATGTCAATCTTTGATTGATGATTAACAGACAGGTTTCAATTTTTTGACAGACTATAAATCATAGTGTATGTGTGTAGCTTTGTGGGTGTTAAAGATATGTTCATCTCCTTTCCTGCAATTAAATCATATTACTTAGTATTAGATAAGATTAATTCAAACACTGACAAAATCAGGAAAGAGTAAGAAAAGGAGCTTAATACAGAGAGATCAGATGAGTCATGGGAAGATTATCCTTCCAAAATACATGATTGTTCTATCAACACAAGACACAGACTGATTTCATTTTAAAGTTATCCACAGACTTTATTATTCAAAAGTGAAATGATATACGATTTTCTTAAATGTATCCTTATTGTGCATTAAATGTGAACACTTTGAAGGTACATTGACTCACTTATTTTAGTGATGCCATAAAATCAGTTTTGGCAGTACGTTTTTAATTTTATATCTGAAGTATACAGGATTGATCTGTTACCAGAGCCAAAATTGAGTAGTTTTGGAGACACCTCAAAAATAGGAGATAAATATACAGGCAGTATCTTTGTGTATGATATAAGCAAAGAAAACTATTTACAATATTGGAAGTCAGTTTAAGTGCTTGTCTTTGAAACCTGGATTAGGAGCTTAAGTTATGTGTTGCCCATGGAAGAGATGCGATATGGGATGGCAAACAAACAAAACATATTTTTTAAAATCTGGAACCTAATTATGTTTTATATCACTGTTACTGACTTGTAACTCATAGGTGGAATTAGTCTGGCAAAATTATTCTTTTTTTTTTATGTTGAATTCAATTTTTTTCTTTTATGCTTTGTGGATAATGCTGTATGTTGTGTCCGACTGTGTATTGTGAAAAGGCTTTTGTACCCTTTTCCCCCTTCAGTTTATGTTATGGTTGATTTTCTTATGCTAAAAACAATAAACATTTATATATTTAAAAAATGTTAACTTTGAACTTTATATTTGCAAGAAGATACGAAAGCTAAATCAGGACATGTTTTAACTCCTGGTTTTTGACCGTGTAAACACAGAGAGCGTGAAGTGTCTGTATGGAGCAGTCAGAGGTAAAGCATTTATCAAGTCTTCTTCAATATGCCTCTGCTACATTCCGCCTCAGACTGTAAAACAGCGCTCATACCACAAGCTGAAAACAGACTTTGCTGACAGGTGGAAAGCATGCTGGAGAGATTGCTCAGCCTTTCCATATAAATGCCACCCAATTATCATAAAACCGTAATCAGCAGAAAAGAATAAATCAAGACTCATTCATACTCTACTCAGGGTAACGTCGACTGGAGGAATGAACATGAGGCAAAATAAAAACACTCACTGACACACATACAGTACATCTACATACACACATTCTGAATGCCAGAGCTCTTTAAGTGCTCTTTACACGGCTGCTACGCATAGCTATTTCTGGATTTAGATCTTCCAGCTGTTCGCCCGACATGTATCTCTTTCACAAGTTTTCAGATTGAGGCTCGGCGTTGCTGGGAAGTTTCAGTTCGGAGCGCGAGAGCAGCGCGCGTGGGTGCGGAGGGGGAGTCAGTTGTTGACGGTCCGGTAGCCAAGAAACCAACTGCAAGCAACTGACAGGAGTCTGTGCGCTACCCGACCCAGCCCAGACTCCCCTGCCTTACAGCCACGGGGAAATCCCAAAACATCACAGAATTCTTGATTCTTAACACGGGATTCTCAAGCTAAGGACACTTTCGAGTTGAGATATTGAACAATGATGAGTTTTCAAAGTAGCTATTTGTGAGGTTGGCTAACGAGCGACATGATTGTTGTGGTAAAGATTTTTTTAAAGAATTTGGAGAACATTGCACTGAAATTCCCAACACACGTCAGAAACGCATAATAATATCAAAAACGTACAATTTCATATAGGCCTAACATTTCTGTAGCCTACATATAATAAAACAACGCGGATCAGGATTTAACAGTCTTAAATTAATAATTCACCGTAAAACTCTCTATGTTGTAAATTGTCAAATAAATAAATACATGAACACTCATCTCACTGTAAGCAAAATGTGACATATAATAGTAATAATATTATTGCTTGATGCGTTAACAATGAACAAAGAGACAAAATGCAGACTTTAATGCTCAATTGTAGGCTAAATATAATTTTTTTTTTATCTGCATAATGGACAAGATGCCTGTTTTAAAACCACATAAGCTAATTAATAATGCAAAAGTTTGGTTTTATTTTTAGGGCATTCAAAGATAGTAGGCTAATCTGTTTTTAAATCTAGAAAATTATCTAAAATGATTCTACGCAACAGAACAGTTCCTCAAATGAAAGAACCGCACATTGCGAGACCATTTCATGGGGCATGATGCTGATGGGACTGCAGGCGTGCAGCATGTGCCGCATCATCTACATCGGCCCTCCTTTCACTCGTTGATAGCTTTATTTCATATGCATTCAATAATATCCACTGTCTTGAGCACAATGAAAAGGCAAAACTCCAAATTACCTGAGAATAGTCGTTGGATAAGCCCCTTTCCGAGTCAGGATTCTTGTGTTCAAAGCAAAACAGAGAGGAGTCCTCCTGAAAGCCGTCGGACAGTGAGGGTTTAAGAAGCGAGAGAAAGTCATCTTGTCCCGGTGCGAGCGCAGCGCTCATGGTAAGAAGCGTAGCGGCCATAAACCCGTGGATGTGACCAAAAGGGCGTCCGCAAGATGTGTTTTGATAGACGTTGAGAAAGGAGTGGTGAGTGTATGGTGCATGGAATGACACCCGTGCGTGGATGTGCGCGCGCTTTCGGTATAATGTCCCGTTTTGCCTCGCTCCGTTCCTGGAGCTCCAGGATTTATGAAGATTCAGCGAAAGGGCGGAGTCGGCGACTGAGAAAGTGAGGCGGCTACACCTTTACTACTGCTGTTACTGTAACAGAGAAACAAGCCCGTCAAAACAGAGAGCCCGAGTTAAATACGTCCAGCCCAGTAAGTTACCTCCCTTACCATCTGGAAAATGACGGCAGTGCAGACAAGGCTGCTTAACAAAAACAGACTGAACTGCATAAAAACGAGTGCGCATCATTTTTATTGACCAACTCAAAGCTCGTTTGGTGTTGCTCATTTTGTAAACATTGTATTTATTAGATCGGTTAGTAAGTTTCATTAACAGGCAATGTTAATCAACAACTAACACAAGCTAATTGTGAAGACTCAATAGTAAGTAGTAAAACCAGTTCTTATTCACAAACGCCCGATTCCTGAACAATATGACTCTTGTCAGTCGATCGGATCTTTTTTAAGTCATTATGAAATCGAAATTAATAGCACATTCTAAAAAAATCTATAGGCTGTTGAAAGTTATGACAAAAATAAACACACCCAATGCTAGTTAAAAACATAAATAAATAACGTTTAACCCAGTATAGCGTTTGTTTATATATGGTCCAATATGTCCAATGTTTTTTAGAGTGCAGTTTGTTAGCTCACAAAGATTTTCTTATGGTGAAAAATGTATCCTGGTAATTTTTTTTTTGTCTTGAAGTGTCCCAAATAACATTATACTATGCACTTATGTTCTAGATTGGCTATTCAGCTGTCTCCATGAATTTTGTTGGATTTTTTTGTCTTTCATCAGGAGTGTCTGAAATCCCTGCCTACTCCACTACACAATTAAATCTGTGACAACAGAGAGCATGAAGTGTCTAATGTTCCACACTTTGGGTTTTCCCTTTGGTTTACAGTATTTATTCCAGGCATTACAATTTTTTGAATATTCTCAATGTAAACAATCTACCACCAATACTTAAAACATATTTAAAAACATAGAATAGGAAATATGTATTCAAATTGGTACTTTTTTTACTTCAGCTCTGAAATGGCATTCCTTAAATGAAGAAGTCAGTTTAAAGGCTTAAAAAATATCATTAAAGCATCAAATAAAACCACATCCTCTAATCAATATTTAGCAGAATTTACACATGCTGTAGCATTCAGAAACCCGTGTTATTAGAGACACCAGAGGCCAATAAGTGAACTGCATCCAGCAAAGTTACTAGTGTTTGTGTGCAACTTAATGTCTCGGTATATTTTCTCAGCAATGTGGATTTCATTCAGACCATTTTAGTTCAATTAAAGCCAACCAACACCACCCTAAAAGACGTAGGTCACTAATCAAACATTCTGCTTCGTTCTATGACATTCAGCCTTTAATCGTTTGAATCATGAAAACAAGCTCCAATATAAGTCTATTAACATATATTGGAGCTGGATTTCACTCTTTCATTTGACTTATTGTTTGTTGGCTGAAAGTACAATGATCCAACAAAACCCAATTTTTTAGCTCTTTCCAAATGTCTCTGAATGCAGGCTTGGATTTGCAAGCTGAGACTGCAAATCTCTGACTTGCAAATGTCAGACACAATGCACTTAATGGAGCTAGTGATGTCACTGTGAGGGGTAGGGTCAGGGGTGGGGTATTAAAAAGCTTTGTATGCAGGTCACCTTGCAACTGCATCAAGTCTGCATCCAGACTTGGATCCGTCCCTTTTTTCCATGTTCAAAATGGTGGAGATGTTTTTATATGACGTTCATACAGTATCACATTTTTTTTTTTTTTTTTTTTTTTGGGAAACAAAATAGTCCTAGGTTTCGTGGAGGTTAAAGGAAGGTCTCTTTTTTACTTTTCATTTTCAGCCATGTACTTACTTGGTAAAAAAAAAAAATATATATATATATATATATATATATATATATACTACATAATTTGTAAATATGGGCCTTTCAAATGCAAAGTGTAGTCAGGGTCTGATTCTGAGCCAGAATTGCAACTCAAAAACTGAATCACTAACTGGATTCATGAATCACTACATGACACAAATATTAGTTAGAATTACAATCAGTTACAATTAATTAGAGTTGCAATCAGAATTATTAACCCCCCTGATTTATTAGCCAATCATTTAAATTCAATTTCATTTAAAGGCTTAACTAGTTTCAGTAGGTTAACTAGGTAGGCTAGGTTAATTAGGGAAGTTATTGTATAACGATGTTTTGTTTTGTAGACTATCGGAAAAAAAGAAAAATAGCTTAAAGGGGCTAATAATTTTGACCTTAAAATGTTTGTTTTTTTTTTGTCTAAAAATTAAAAACTGCTTTTATTCTAGCCAAAATAAAGCAAATAAGACTTTCTCCACAAGAAAAAAATATTAACAGACATACTGTGAAAATTGTTTAGTTAAACATCATTTGCGAAACATTTAAAAAGGAAAAAAATTAAAGAGGGTTAATAATTCTGATTGCAACTGTAAATAAGTTTATATGCGTGTTATTGTAGGACCATTAAATAACTGGTTTATTAAATTAATTAATTTAATTAATTACTTAAAGGTTTTGGAATTGTTTTGGAATAAATACAAATGAATGCAATTTAGATGAGGTTTATCTGAAAAAAATAATGTGACATATTTTCCTTGAAGCAAGCTGAAAGTTTTTTTTTTTTATCTTTTCAGAGGCAGAAATGTATGAACTGTACATATTGTAAAAAAATAAATAAATAAATAAAATTTACTAAGAAACTAACTATGCTCCCACAATTTACCACATGTATATCCCCTCTTAAAAGTTTCAACATATTTTGCATGGATTGTATTTTTTAACTTAATTTTTTTTTAAATGAAGTGATTTTACTTGGCAACTAATTCTTAAACAACTTTCCCAATATGATTCTCATCCCTGTAACACCCGCTCCTGAGAATGTTATGAGTGTATGGCACCACATCTGCTCTCAACGCTCTCACGTCTGCTGGTTTACAATGCTGAGAAACAAAACTTATTTACAAACTAGATTTTCATTTAGATGATAAATGCTTGCCAATTCAAATATTAAAAATAAAAAGACATTTTAAAAGTCAAATATCCACTTCAAGCAAACGGGATCAATCAATTGGATCAATACTATGCAGCTCAATGCTAGCGTTCTTGCTGGACATTTGAGCCGGTAGTGTGTAACATTAAGATGACACAAATAAGCGTGCAATGCGGCTGCGATGATTAAGGTATGCACAAGCTCCTCTATTTTTACCAACAGCGTGTCTCACGTCTTACAAATCAAAACGGAAGGATACAGATCTCATTACCATCAAATGATGCGTTCAGATATTTAGACTGTACATTCAGAAACTGCATATTAATTTGGCCAGAAAAGTTTAATAATAATTAAAAAAAAAAATAATAATAAAAAATAACAGCATGTTCACACGCTTATCTGAACTAGATAAAATGATTTATTACCATTAAAAGGAAATTCATAGTTTGAGGTTCACATTCTTCATGGCCACACATCAAACCTGTGTAACTCGTTATGTAATGGATCTTCAACAGACTTTCATTTGTGATTGCATGACATGGAGCATCCTAAACAAGTTCAACAAGTCTCTACTTGGTTTTCCGCTTGACTTTTCTATACCATTCTGGAACTTCTTTTTTAGTCTGTTAAAAGAAGAAGAAGAAAAAAAGGGTTAAATACAACTGACCTGTTTTTTGGCCCATGATGCTTATTGTGAATAATGGTAATAAGTTCTAACTACAAAAATTTTTAAACGTACTACCTAAAAACAGTTAGTAAAGTGACAAAAAACACTTTTTTTTTCTAACAGTTCATCCATCAAATATTAAAAGTCAACTTAATAGAAATAATAAATGACTTCCATCAGACCATGAATGACCTCAAAAATTTTCCACAGCAATTTTATGAAAATATATTAAATATCACTGTGCTGCAGGGAATACAAACCTAATGCCATGTTAAAATACCAAGTGTAACATTATTATTATTATTATTATGATTATTATTATTATGACAGATACTATGAAAAAACAATGTCAAAGATACTTCTTACTCAGTTTTCACTATGTATGTGGAATATTTGTAGCGCAATCTTATTTTTATTACACTGTAAAACCCAGTAAGTTATGGTAAACCAATTAAGTTCAAAAACCCATTCTAATAATTCATTTGAGTACACAAAGCAACTTGAGCACAATAAATCCAACAAATGAAGAGAACTCAAACGAACTGAGTACTGTAAAATCCAATAAGTTAAGGCAACTTTCAGCGTTGGGGGAAACAGACCGCTCCAAACCATTTATGTTAAAAAAACGAATCTATATTAGTACTGTGGACTTACGTCATTTAAGTTGAAGTAATGAGGTATTTAATTAACTGACTACCTTCAACACTGAGTTCAAAACTCTTTTCAAACGAGTAGAAATCTCTCCATAAATAAACCACTACCTACTTTTACTTAATAAACTCTTAATTTTCTGCTTTTAATAGTTATTAAAGATATTATGAAGGCTTAATTATTAAGTATGATTAGTAATATGTACTTTCTAATGTTCTAATAAACAGCCAATATCTTAAAATAATACACTGTAAAAATCTTGCTGCCTTACATGTTTGAATCAACTTTACTTTTCTAGTCTTTTCAACGTACATCAATTAAACTAGACTAAAAATATTAAGTTCAAATTTGTATAAATTAAATTAAACTATTCAAAACCTGATTTGCGTATTAAAATAAGTTAAAGCAACATAAAATTATTTGCTGTCTTGACACTTTGTCATTACATTTTTTTTACAGTTTAGTCAAGCAATAAGCGACTAGTTAATAGTGAGAATTGGTCCTTGAATTAAAGTGATATCCAGATTTTTTAAAAATATGGTATACTGTCCTCTTCATTGTTAAATGTTCAAGTAAAACTTACAAAAACCGTGGGTTTGGGGCCATAATTGTATTGCTCTTCATCTGTGCTTTTGAATGTTTTGGGTCTGTGAACTGCGGTCCCATCAGCCTCGAGTTCAGGAAGAGTAGCAGATGGAGGACCACGCATGCTAATCAGGACCTGCTTCATCACAGAAAGCTCCTAAAAAAGGATCAGAACAAACCATTGTCAGCCTGACAGTTAAAGAGCTCAATCCCAGAAAAATGTGAGTTTGCCTTTCTTTTTCAGTATAGCTTCTGTGGTGATGTGATTACAGTGTTGTTGTGCCAGCAGTGACGTGCCCTTAGGTAGAGCAATTAAGATTGAAACTGCAAAAACAAACATCCCTCGTGTCCTCATGCAAGACGCCAACATTCCACAACATCCATACATCCTCATGTTATTCAAAACAAAACATCCTTACATCCTTATGTTATTCAAAACACTTTATTATTATTATTATTATTAATGATAATAAAATTATTATTATTATTGTTATTATTATTAGACCCAAAAAAAGGAATCAATTTCAGATGTTTTTAATATACATATATCTATATCAGTGGTGGGCAAACTCGGTCCTGGAGGGCCGGTGTCCTGCACAGTTTAGCTCCAACTCTAATCAAACACACCTGCTTATGGATTTCTAGTGATCTTGAAGACACTGATTAGCATGTTCAGGTGTGTTTGATTAGAGTTGGAGCTAAACTATGCAGGACACCGACCCTCCAGGACCGAGTTTGCTCACCCCTGATCTATATACTTGTATTGTTGAATTGAGTTTTAATGTATCATTTAAAGCAATGGAAAGATAAACCTTTTCTTGGCATCTCTTAAAACAATATCATTTAAACATACTCACTCACTGAAAAATAAACAAAACTGTAATAACTTCACAGCCTTTTTTTTTTTAAATCACAAATTTTTCATTTTTTAAATTTATTTATTTGTCATATTTTATTGGTTTACTTTTATGCTTATTATTATTTTTGAGGATATATTTATATAGTACTATTTATATAATACTTTTATATTGGTTTTTTATTCCTGTAGCTTGATAGTCATGATTAGTGCCACTGGAATAACTCTTTTTGAAATAACTTTAGTGTGAATAAATAATAGATTTTAGCCTTTGGATGAAAAAAAAATATATAATTAAAAAAAAACTATTACTTAGTTTGTGTATTATTGGTCATTTTATTTTCAGTCATTTCATTTTCATTTTATTTAAAGTGCATATTGTTTGCTACTTCGGTCCAGATTTTTAAAAAATATACAAACAAACACATAAATAAACAATTAAATAAATGCAAAAATATGTGGAATGATTTTGAGAGTATTTGAGCTGAAAAATGTAAACAACAAAAATAAAATTATGGTTTACAATTATCACAAACCTAAATCCAATTACAACCACTTTTATGGTAAGCAAAGCAGGTCTCTCATAAAACAGTTACTGTATTGTACCCAAACTGTACTGTGCACAAATCATCTAAGCATCTGCATATGGTTCAGCTAATAACTGAAATAAACATTTATAAAACTGAATAAATATATACATACACATTTTAAAAAACTAAATAAATTAAGTGAACGACAGTGTCAATGATCTATGGAAATCTGCTGTGTTTTCTATGGATTTCTGCAGATACAAATTCCATATGGGCCTGCTAATTATTCACCAAGTTAATAAATTAATCTTCTTTCCATCTTGAAAGTGCTTGCGGATTCATGTAGACCCTTCATTCAAAAGTGCAATGGTGAAGGCATATCTTCATAACATCTCCATTACAAGGCCTGCCCTCAGTGCCCTGACAGCACCTCTACAAAGCATACAGCCCTGCTATAGTGTAAATACTTCTGAATCAATTGAAGGAAACGCCCTTAAACAACACAGTGTTCTTTCATTACTTTGAAGTCATCAGCGGAACCCAATTCTGAGAATGGATACAGAGCTGCTAAAAAAAAATGCTGCTGCACTGTATTTACAGTGGCAGAGGTTTATTAAAAACAGTAAAACTGCAATATGACTTACGAAACACAAGCTTTTTTCTTCATATTTATATAAAAACAAAATTCTCTAAAATTAATAAAAACGTAACTTAAATATCAGGGGCCCTATCATACACCCGGTTGCTATTTTCAGACCAGCGCAACCCCAATTTTTTTACATTTTGCACCACGTTGTTTGAATAGAAAATCCATTAAATCCCCCCAAAAATTAAACGTTTAAAATATTACAAAAATGATCATTTTCTACATAAATATAAAAACTACTGCATGCATGACTCATCTCGGGGGGCTTTTTTCAGTTCATTTATGAAAATTAAAAGTTAATATTATAAGCAATATTATTTATTATATGCAAATTTATATTTGTTTTAATAAAAACAAGTTTAGATTTGTCCACCTGTCGGATTTTGATGACGTATGCATCACCATGGGTATACGAACAAGACGTTTGTTTGGATAACTTTTTTTGAACACACTTCGTTATTATTATTCATTTATTTGTTTGCTGGACATTGAACTGAACATGAACTGAATTTAGAAATAGTTTTGAAACAAATCTTTGAGCTGAAACTAAATAAATATGTAGGCTAATGGATGTCTTCAGAGGAGAGCGTACAGCCCCGTTTCCTTATCCACGAAAGTAAAGGAGTAAAGTAAAGAGTAAAAGTAAAGTAGAGGTTGAATGGAAGAGGCTCATTCTTTATCTTCGTGCTGCAGATGGTCTAACTGTTTTCTCACTAGTAAAGCATTCGGTTTTCCACTCACAAAGTCCACAATGTAAATAACAAATGCGCCATGGCGTGACGCAATTAACTCTTTAAAGGAATGGGAGATGAGACTGATTGGTTTAATGCACGCCATGCTCAAAACACACCCATAACCCATGAAGAGAATAAGCACAACCCTGTCATACCATGTGCCGGGGCGCAGACCGTATTTTTCAGTCCTTAAAAGGCACCTAGGTTACCCCTTTTTTCAGATTTAATATAAGTCTTTTGCGTCTCTAGAATGTGTATATAAAGTTTCAGATCAAAATACCCATCAGATTTTTCATTATACCTTTTACAAGATGCTGTTTTATACTGATTTCCAGCAGGGGGTGGTTTTGTCGTACTGTGCCTTTAAGCCGAGTCTTTCCCGCCTACTATTTCTACATGCCTCCTCCCTCAGCTGCGTCAGACAACAGACAGACTTAAAGGAATAAGGTCTCACGTAGCGTTTGTGAGATACTACAGTAAGAACTAACCTTTACTAATCAGTATTGTGAAGTTGCATTGGTGAGTCACACACAATATCGTTACAAAGTTAACGTGCGCACGCGCGCACACACACACACGCACGCACGCACGCACGCAGGCAGGCAGGCAGGCAGGCAGGCAGGCAGGCAGGCAGGCAGGCAGGCAGGCAGGCAGACAGACAAACAGAGCGGGCTTAGCTTAGTTAAGGCTAACCTCAAGTACTGTGTGGATATCTGTTATGCTAATGTACAAAATAAACCTGATTTAACTTCCACAAACCGGGATTGAAGCATCTTCTTTTATAATTGTTCTGACACGCGGCTGTGCTGATGAAGTAAAGCTGAAGTAAAACACTGTAATTAATTACACACATACTCTGTTTTAAAACACTTTAAACATGTGAAACTTACTCTTAATCACATTTGATGATGATTGCTGATCCTAGTGAACAGAACAGAGCTTTTATTCCCGGTTGCTTTGCGTATGTCTGTCTGGTCTTGTGGACATATACACATGACTACCGGAACATGTTAATGCACGCAGCTGTCAATCAATTCGGTGGGCGGGGGGATCGCACACCTACGTAATGGTGCGATCGATTTGAAAACAGCTCCAATTGGCCAACCCTTTTTTTGTAGTTAAATTGAAAAAAAAGGACTGGGTGTGTTCATATCACCCCAGTATGACGGTCTATACACTATACCAACACACAGATCTGTCCAAACAGCTTGAAAAGTAGATTTTTTACCATAGGTGCCCTTTAAAACAGCAAAAGTGGATTCGGACATGCCCTTAATGCTTTTGCGCCATGCAGTTTAGACTTTGCATCTAGATCGTTAAAATAGTTTTTTTTTTAAATATGTTTTTCTTTTATATTTACACATTATTTTTTTTTAAATCAAGAAAAAAAAAGTTTTGAGTTTGGTAAAAAATATTAAACAATCAAAAAATAAATAAGCTAAATTATTAGCCCAATTGTGAAAGTTTTATTCGTTTTAAAATATTTTCCAAGTGGTGTTTAACAGAGCAAAAACATTTTCTGAGTGTTCACTATAATATTTGTTCTTCGGGGAAAAGTTTTAAATTTTTTTAAACCATTTTTAAAGACAACATAATATTTTTTATTAATGACTACAGAACAAACCACTGTTGTCCAATGACTTGCTTAATTAACCTAACTTGCCTAGTTAACACAATTAACCTAGTTAAGCTTTTAAATTACACTTTGAACTGAATGATAGTATCTTGCAAAATATCAAAAAAAATAATAATTATGTTCTGTCATCATAGATGTAGATGGTGGAAGAATTTAGTTATTAGAATTCTTAAACAAAGCACAACTTGTTAAAAATCATTCGCTGTTAAACTAAAATAAGCTTCTCCTGCTCACCAAAGCTGCATTTATTTGATCAAAAACACAGTACAAATGGCAAAATTGTGGAATGCTATTGCAATATAAAATAACCTTTCAAAAGTAGTTCATAATTAATTTAATCATGTATTCCAGTAATTTTAATGATGAATTTTCAGCTTCATTACTTCAGTCTTCAGAGTCACATGATCCTTCATAAATCACTCTATTAATTATAATTATTGTTGTTGTTGTTATTAATAATGGTAATTGTAATAACAGCAATAATGACTGGAGTAATAATTTATTTGAAACTAAATACAATACGCAGTTTTTTTTGTTTTTTTTTTACAATTTTATTAATGTATTTACTTTTTTTTACCTTTAATAAATGCTGCCTTGATGAACATACAAAAAATAAAAAAAATTAAAAAAAATAAAAACTCTGATCCCAAACTTTTGACCGATAGCATATATGTGTGTGTATATATAGTTATGTACAGTAGGGTAATAATAAAGACAAATAGTTGCTGACAACCGTGTATTAATAAAAGAGTTAATGTATGTTTATGATTCTTGTGTTCAACCACAGTCTTGTCTCAGCTACAACTTATCAGCAATTTGTGGCTGCGTAAAAAAAAAAAAAAAAGAAAATCACTTCATGTTTTTACCTGACTTACCTGTGAATAAATTAAAAACGTTTAAAGAAAAAGACATTGGCTGTCAGATCGCACTGTAAGTTGCTGTGCATACTCGTGTTTCAACATGCTGATAAAAATCACAGACGCCAAAAGCTTTTCTTAAAGCAAAGCGCTGGTGACAGATATAGAAGATACACCTTTAAACCTATAGTATAATCCATAAAAATGTGCATACTTGCCCTTAGTGCACAACGCTAAAGTCTTAAAATAAAACTAGGGAAAAGGGGACAGACATTCCATATTATGCAACAAGAATGTGGTTACAAAAAATAAAAAAAGCCTTAGTGTCGACTGCAAACTGCAAATAAATACATAAATAAATGCTAAATTATTAATTATTAACCTAATTAAGCCTTTAAATTTCATTTTAAGCTGTATACTGGTATCTAGTATCTTCCTAAAAAACTAGTAACTTACTAGAATACTGGTATCCAGGGTTTCTGCAGGTTTCACCAAGTTAAATTTAAGACTTTACAACATTTATAAGACCATTATGAATGAAATTTAAGGATTTGTTTTCAAATATCCCAGTTAGAAAAAAATTTTAATTGCCCTATTACAAATTAATCCATTTAATAACAATAATAATTTGTTTGAATATATTTTTTATTAATCTTAAAATATATCCATTCACAAATCCGATAACCCTTACCAATAGTTGAACAAAACATACCTGTCAATTCAGTCTAAAATAATAATAATTGAATAATATTATTAGGAAACTGACTTGACATAAGGTCAGTTTCCTCCTCAGCAGTAAATAAATAAAGAACCTAAGCAAATGTTGCTGTAAGGAAAGTAATTAAATGCTATTTTTAAATAAAAAGCTAAAACTTTTACTGATAAGGATTCTTTATGATTGTATGGGTGTTAATGGCCAAATTAAGTAGCTGTACATGAGCAAAGGAAAATTAGGAGACCTGTTAAACAAATATTTAAGACCTACAAACACAACATTTCAGTAGATTTAAGACTTTTTAAGGCCTAAACTTAAGCTTTCGAGATTTTAGACATTTAAGACTCTGTGGATACTCAGAGTATCTTATATTAAATATGTTATTAAACAAATTAATCTCTAAAATAACAAAAATAAAGAAATAAAATAAATAAAAATATCAGTTATATTTGCAGACGTTACTATTCACACGTACGACGGCAATGTAAAATATTCCCCGCTAGCACATGATCACCAGCTTCAGCAGCGAATGTAGATCAGCCTGATGCGTCGGAGTCATTCAATATTTCTATTTATCACTGCGCGACCATGTGCGCTGGCATGCCAAAAAGCGCCAGTGAGAGGCAGCTGTCTGTGAGGATTGCATGCTTTCTGCCAACATGCCACTGGAAGTTGTGAAGTCGGCACAGTGTGTGCCAGCAGTATTTGGTTGAAAATAGCTCCAGATTGCACCGGTGCTTAATCGGTTACGCTCTGCCCTTAATATCCCGAGAGTTCAGAATGTCAGAAGAGGTGTAGTGTGTGCCCTCATCTGCCTTTCAATAGAAATGATACAGATTCACTATGTTCAATATGAACAAAGTTCTACATGCGCTGATGAGCGAAGCATTTTGAAAAGTCACAGGTGAAGAAAATGTAACTTATTAGTGTTTTGTTCTGGGTAGGGTAGGTGAACAAACAATCAGTTTATGTCATCAGAATGTTGGATGCAAGAGAGATGGGCAGGAATAAAGATGTTAGGGCAGGGTTTGGGCAATTGTTATGACAAAGTGACTGGGCCCTGTTCAGCAGGTATTAAGATGCGTTTTCTTCAATCTGATCACAAGTGGACAAAAGAGACAAGTTACCTTGCATTTAAATATGTTTGTTTTGTCCACTTTTAACAACATCTTTGAAAAGAGATGAGTATTGGGTTTCTAAAATCTTTAAAGGGGTGGTCCACTACGATATCAAATTAAAAACTTTAGTTTAATGTAGCTGTGTAAACATAAACAAATCTCTGAATGTAATGTACAGAGTTAACTTAGCAAAGCCTACAGCGAACGGAGTTTGGGGACTACAAAATACACCCAGGTACGTAAGATCACAAATGCTTCAGGTTATGCGCATTCATCACGTGCAGCAAATGGGTGTGGCCAGAGGTGCTGTAATGCTATAGCAGAAAGAGCTAAAATGCCATCCAAACGCTGCTATTTCCACAGAGCTTGTTCTGTGTCTGTTTTTTTGGGCTTCTAAAGGACATGACACAAAGAGAGAAGTGCTTAACATTTAATTTTAATTATGTTCCAAAGAATTATAAAGAATATATAGCTAGCATTTGACAAAGGACAGCTTCCAGAATCTTTTCCAGTTCAGTGCTGGATTCAGCTAAAAACTCCTCAAAAGACCAGCTCCAACCATAATAGAAGAAGCTGTGGATTGTGAGTCACCACCTGTAAGTATTTTTATTTATTCAAATTGATCTGTTACATGCATAGTGTTTAGCGTTAATGGTATGTTGTAGCAAGAATAATGCTTTTGGGCATTTTAATTATTCATATTTACCTGTCATATTTATCTGCATATGCTTTCCCTGCTTTCTACATCTCAAAAAACAAACTCGCAAAAGATATGTGAACTTTTCATATTACTTACACATGCTTATAACCCAAATATCTATGAAAGGCACTTGTTAATTTTTATTTTAGGTTTAGCTGTGTGCTCTTCATTTTCTGTCTGATATAGGTTCAAACTGATACAGCTGACAACTACTCTGACTGACAGTATTTACATAACAGCAAAGCTATTCCAGGCGACGTGAAATGGATTTGCGAATCACAACACATTATGTTAGCTGACCAATCAGAGCCTCTTAAGGGCGGGCCTTTTGGAGGAACTAGGGAACATGACAGTCGTTTTCATGTTAGCTGAGTAGCAGTATATTATCATGATATATGAAATAATAATGTGATTTTGTACAAGTGAAGCATGAGCACACATTGCTTTGCGTCATATAAACACAACCAAGCCTTAAAAATACACTCTGGACCACCCCTTTAATACTGTGAAAGCTAGCACAGTTTATCTATTAAAAGTACCAGATTAACTAAACGCGCTTTATGAACAGGCTACTTTGTGCATTGAATAATGAAATTATATATATTTTAGACCAGCTACATTAAGGCCTAAAAGCTACTGTTTTAACCAGAATATATTGCTTTTATAAAATTTGTTCAACAAATATTTAAAACATCGAAAATAAATAAATTAGGTGTCTTTAAATAAAATTATTATGCAAAGGGTCACACAAACTGTATTAAGCAAAAACATCAATCATCCAACACATCCAACATAACCAAAGTTACCATAACCAAGGCCTAAACTGCATGCTTGAATGTTGCTTTGAATAGATTAGAATGATTAAAAACACATTTAAAGACTATAAACATGAATGAAACGTTCATAAAGGTGTAATTATGGAAAACACCACTCACGGGCGCTGCATGAGAGCTGCTGTTTGAAGAAAATAAAGTATCCATAACCTATATTTCAAAAATCTCATTTGCATTCATTTCATTCACATTTGTATTAAGTGTTGCTCACTCAAGAGAAGAAAAAAAAACATCTTAATGCTAGGTGTGATCAGGACCTTGGTCAGAATATCTCTGAAATGGCAAGGCTTGTGGGCTGCTGCTCTTCAGCGATGTTAACAATTTACCAATCTTGGTCCAAGGACAAACCACAAAGTGGCAACAAGATGTTTGGGGGCCAGGCCTTATTGACACACAGGGGCAACAAAGGCCATCCTATTAGCTCTGAGCCAACAGAAGATTTACTATGGCTTACTAAGTCACAATTTTAAAGATCGTTTTGGGAGGAATGTCACAACATCTAGCATATCACACTGTGCTGTGTGATCACAGACCAATCAGAGTGTCTGTAGCTATTTTTCTTTCCAAACATGCAAATTAGACTTGACAAGCAAAACTGGAATATTGCACAAAACATTTGCGAATAAAGCACTTTTGAGTCCAAGAGAAAAGAATTGTCACTTCCAGATAAACTGACACTAAATATCAAAAAGAAAAATGAAAATTGCTGAGGTAGAAGTCACTGGGGGGCTTTTTTTCTTACATAATAAATTACTTGTGCCTCAAACGATGAAATACATGAATGCAAAATGGTTTTTTAGGCGAGAGACCATTTTTTGTGGAACAGCTGGTTACTGAGGTATACTGAAACACTTTAATGACAGACTTTGTCTAGAGAATTTTAGAATGACCAAAACAACATTTCTAATATTTTACAATGTGGTCGATCTGCTGGTTTGTCCGTTAATGCCATCCCAGCACCCATTTATGTTATCACCTGATCAGTTTTTGATGCACGTGCAGGAATTTATTTTCTAAATGTGTTTCCATCATGGTTTATGCACATTTTTATGGGATACAAAGTTTGTCCTATTCAGTTGTGCTTGGAGATTTCTTTAACGTGCATTTTCAACATTTATGCTAATCAATAAAACTTTCAATAAAGATTTTCCAAAATGTCATATTCCAAAATGATAATAGCTAATGTGTAGGCAAGTTCAGTCCTGGAAATCAACAGTCCTCCACTCCAACATTAATCAAACACACCTGAACAAACTAAATTAAGTCAATTTTCATTCTTTTTCATCTTCCACTGGCTATGAGAGAAGAACAATTTTGTAAACAACTGGCAGTCACAATAACTTAATCGATGGTCAAGAAAAATAAAAAAAAAACAAGAACAAGTGATATAGGTGGTATGTGTTTCCATTACCATTTTACTTGGCAAATGTGAAGCACAGATGAGGAAGTGCATATTTCATACTTTAGAATATGTGCAGCACGCTTTGATGAACTCCTAAAAGAGCACCAGCTCATTCATTCAACATTCCAGTTTATTCATGTCAAAAGTAACTTGTCAATGTTGTTTTGGATGATGCTCACCTGTCTGACCACAGCGGAATGATTAAATGAGCCAAAAAAACACACACAAATCAAAACCTCTCATGTCACAGAAGGTTGAGTTTCAGAACACACCCACTGATTTGCCTAATTGCCACCGATCAATGGTAGCTTAAAGCTGTTTAGGAGCCAAAATTAACACCACCAGAATGTTTGCTTTGGAAGCAATTTCAAACTGCTGAAATGAACCCAAACTGAACTTTTATTTCATCCAAAATGACCTTGTATGAGGTTGTTCTATAATTTCAAGTTAAGAAGCCTTAAAAGGTGAAAACTTCAGAACTGTGGCACTCAAGGGTCACGCTTGTCCACCCATGGCTTACAGTATGGTAACCACCCTCCACCATTGAATGTGTTAACTAATGGATATGCAAGTGTCAAAACTAAACATTGAGGAAGAAGATAAGGACTATTTACTCCAATAAGTCTAATTGTTTTCTCTGTGGGTGTGTGCTGTTTACTTGCAGAATAGCTAGGACCAGCATGCACTGTGGAATTTTTAGGGAAACGGCAGTATGATGCTCTGGGTAATGTTCTGCTGGGAAACCCGTGTGCATCTATTCATGTTATTGTAACAGATGCTACCTTAACATTACTAGAGACCAGCAGAACTTGCAGAACTTGAAAGTTCTGCTGCTAACATCTTGGTGCAAGATACCACAAGACAACTTAAGTGGAGTCCATGCCTTGAGGGTCAGCATTGTTTTGGCAGCACATTGATGGCCAGTAGCATATTAGGCAGGTGGTCAGAATGTTTTGCTTCAACTGTGTGTTCTAAATGAGTAAATCAAATCAAAGGAAATTCGACACAAACAGTGATACAGCACACTGACGTCTTAAACACAGAGGAAAAAAGGCTCTTACAGCAAATTAGTTCAGTCCATCCAGTTTTGTGGTCTGTGTGCGACTCGAATGTTCCACTTCCAGGTTCTTTTAGTTAAACATTTGATGGGTGAAATTAAAACTTCACTTTAGTTTTGTCAAATTTACAGTGCTCAGCATATATAAGTACACCCCTTACAAATCTAAAATCATATTTTTAATAGGAAGCTATACAATATTATATTTGTGCATTTACATCAGATTAGTCAGTACTGAAGCCAAATCTAGAGCTTATCTAACAAAATAACTTACGATAACGGTCCGAAAACTAGTACACCCAAATGTATATGTTATAGAATTTTTATTTTTTTAATGGAAACATTAAGTTGAAATTTTGTAGGTTGTAAGTTTATTTATTTATTTATTTGTAATATTTTGCTTGAATTTAATTGTTTTATCTTTTAATTTGTAAACATTTTTGATGACTAAAATATTATTTTAATAAATATATCTGTTTAATAAAGCAGTTTGTTTAAATGCACAAAAATACATTGCCAGTATTCACTGAGAAATGGATAAACATTTTCAGTTTCAAAATGGGGTGTACTCAATTATGCTGACCACTGTGTATTGTATAAGGCTTAAAGCCACTAGTTAATGACCCTAAACTTCTAAATGGTCGTGTACTTTTAAAAACTCATCTCCTTGCTTTTTGTAGATTTACTTGAAGGAGATTATTCAGGACATTGGCATTTACAATGTCAAAGGCACCCACAAAAACACCTGGGAGCTCAAACCAAGTACAGGCATTACAAGAGTGAAGAGAAGAGTGGCTTATTCTCTTCAAAATTTCGTTTACATGTGTTTGGACTCTGAGTGACTGTGAAATGTTATTTCTGGATTATTTTAAGGATGCTTCTGTTGTTTTTAGAGCTGCATCTGAAACTCATGTTGTGTTTTACAATGCTAAGATGTTTTATTGTTTGTTATACTGAGGAATTGAGATGAGAAATGAGTAATGAAATTGTTAATCATAACTCAGGAACAGAAGCGCGAAATTTACAGCAGCAGTCAGTGTAATGAGAAAGTGATGACAATTTTAAGTAAAATATTCTGATTTGGTTTTCTGATTGAAACACAGTTATTTTGTATAGTATTTCACTTCAGTAAATATTCCTTAAATAAAGGTTTTGTACAAAACAATTGTAATTTCCTCAGATTTTCAGCATTTGAGTCAAAACATTTTTGAACTTATTTTATATTTATGGAGAATCATGATGACATTTTGTTGTATGTCAATATTTTGTCTTTTTATTACAAAGGGATTTATGAACGTGTAAAATGTTTATGTTGAAAATGTTCCCCCAAATGACCTAAGAAAAAAAATCCAGGATTAAAGCAGTATGAAAATAAAAACAATGTGCTCAACTGAGTCTAATTTTTCTTTTATAAAATTATAAATTATGCACATAACTGCAACGGAAACCCATTTACTGAATTCACGCAAAAAAAAGCAAGTGATTTAGGCTGAATAGACTGGCTAACTGGACTTCCCACAGACAGGCCTCGTCGCAAATCATTTTAAATGTTTTCTTAAAACAAGAAAAGTAAAGTAAAGGTGTATTATCATAATGCTATTGTATAGTAATGATCTCAATCAACATCAAGCACACCTCCAAACACAAGAGAGCTAAACATAGTTCATCATCGCAAATATCTCTGATGCTCTGGTGAAGTTGATGCTGTCTTAAACTATTTTCAATTGATATAAAACTTTTCTTGCACATGCAGTTGAAACCGATCTCTTTTTTGCATTGAAATTGCTTTTTATTCAAATATTTATGCAAAATTCAAATTAATTAATTTAAATTTAGGATTGTAAATGCTAAATTTGCAACTTTAAATGTAAACATAGCTACAGTTGCTATGGCAACAGATAATTGTACCAAAAAAAAAAAACAAAAAAAAAAACTTGACTTTGATTGCACTTTCATATAGGCAGTAAGCTGTTGTTTGAACGTGTCACTTTGAGACTCCCGAACATTGACAGCAGCCTAAATGCACAAAACATTACAGTCAGTCCCCATGGGTCAAGTAGATTTTGAAGTTACACATCAGTTCACCTCAATGAGGCAATCTATTAGCTGTCTGTCATCAAAAGAAGCAACAGGCCGCAAGGTTATTGCTAATCTGATGACTTGAGCATGGGAAACAGTTGACCTGAGAGACTGGATTTTCAAGTTTCCGTGCATCTCACAAACTTCTAGGAACGTTGTTATCGCAACTGACTTGCACTGAAAGCATCCTAAACATACAAAACCGAGGCATCTATCAATCAGCTACAAGAGCACTGAGATTTTGGCATAACAGGCTTTATGATGAAGGTATGACTTTTTTACCGAGAGAAAAATGGTAGGCAGACAGTGTAACCAGTATTTGGAATGGCAGGCTGGATGACTGGAGAACAATGAAAGAGGACACACCTAGACTAGACTGTGTTTGTGTACAGTATGGAGGAACTTCTCTCTTACACAGCCATGTGTCAACAACTTTGATGGACATTACATAATGATAGTGCTGAAAAATTAATATTATTCCTTTTTCTTCAGTTAATGTTGAATGTGAACATGCATGGGAATGCTTTAAAATGCAAATAAATCACAATATAGTTTGTCATTAACTGTTTGAAATATTTTGATTTTATTTAATTTGTCAGTTCTTCAAAATGTATGTTGTCAGATTTCTTCGAGTCAATCTAAATCTGTTAAAAAGAAATACTATTAGATTTAATCAGTTAAAAACTAAGAATATATGGTATAATTTTGTATATCTAGCAGTAGAAAAAGCTAGATCCAATTAGTTAAAGTCTATGCCTACAAGCAAAATTGACGCAGCTCCTTTCTCCACACAATAGATTTAATCCAATGTGTTTTAAAGAGTTTCCAGAGTGTATTTTTACATCCTCGCTACAACATATCGTTAACGCTAGAAACTGTGCATGTAATAGATCAATTTTAAATAAATAATAATATTTACAGGTTGTGAGTCACTATCCACAGCTTCTTCTATTATGGTTGGAGCTACTTCTTCTTTGAGAAGTTTTTGCCGAATCCTGCACTGAACTGAAATTCTGGAAGCTACCCTTTGTCAAATGCTAGCTATATCTTTTTTACAATGCTCTAGAACATAATTTAAATTAAATTGTAAGTACTTCTGTCTTTGTGTCATGTCCTTTAGAAGTCCAACATATACAAACAGATTAAGCTCTGTGGAAATAGCAGCATTTGGACGGCATTTCAGCTTTCTCTGCTACATTATTGAACAGTGCCTCTGGCCATGCCCCTTTGTAGCAATGGGTGAATGCATAACATGAAGCGTTTGTGATCTCACTAGCCGTATGTATTTTTTTTTGTAGTCCTTAAACTTCGTTCGCTCTAGGCTTTGCTAAGCTAACTCTTTAAAAGCCAACATCTCCCTTTGCATTGAACTTTGAGTGTATTACATTCAGAGATGTTGTTTATGTTCACACAGCTACATTACGCATAAACTAAAGTTTAAAATATTATATTGTAGTGGACCACCCCATTAATTTAATAAAAAGTAATTGAAACACATTGGATTTATTGATATTATTACATAAGTTTTTTTTTTTTAGTTTTATTTATCTTTAACTAAATATCAATTACATAAAGTTTATTAGTTCAATTATGTTAAAAGCATTTAATCTAAATTGATGGAAGTTTTAAATGTAATAAGAATACAAAAACTTTGTTAGGCCAAAATATTTTTGGAGTGTATCCTATGGGCTATATGTACACAGCCTTTTTCAGCCAGGCAACCCAATGGCTTCCGGTAAACTGTCTTTTAATTACAATAAAGTCACGTTTAAGATGTGATTTATTTAAAAAGCAGCAATCTTCACTGCCTGTTAGATATACAATATGAAGTGTGTCTCAAATCAGACAAGAAACCCCGCCACATGTCTTTAAAGCATGACAGTTTATTTTACCCCAGTATTTTCAGCGTTTCTGCGCTAGCCTGTTGCTACTGACAGGTTCTAATTGTTACTAGGTCTTTTATCTTTCATCTTACCCTGAACAACTATATGAAGCTTAAGTCTATTTAACTGAATGTATTGTAATTACATTACAACATCGATGCTGTGAAAACAACCTTGTGAAATTAAAACTAGTCACACTAAGCTTTTACAAGTTTATTGTTGGCTTTATAACTCTAGCTGTGCATAAATGCGGATGTGCGCTCATTTTTGCGATTGTTTTAGAACTTCCAATGCAGTTACCTGTGTGAGAAACAACTAGGAATAATAAATGGCAAAAAAACAGTCAAAGTACCTGTTCTTCAAACAAGTGTGTTCATGACTATACAGACAAAGTAGAATAATATAATAAGAAAATATCAGTTTGCAACATTAGGCAGCATAATGAGCAGTTTATAATGTCTAAAATGAATGGAAGTGAAAAGGTTAATATATTGATGCCAGTTGTGCTACTACATTGCAAACAACAACAACAAAAAAAGGTCACATAGATTAGTTGACCAGATATTGAGAAACTTGGTGTACTACATTTACAACCTTTTTCTGAATGGTCTTGTTGAACTGTCAGATATCAATAGGAGATTACAAATATTGACGAGCACAGTAGTTCATGTACGACTCACAGTAATCAAGCTTAATCATGTGAAGGAGTTGGACCAAGACCTTTTCCATTAAACATGTATTATTTATTTGTTAATTGCAGATTATTAAGGGATGCTGACCTGGCCAAACACACTCTGATTAACACTGCATTTATATTTTTAATGGCTGGATTTGGTTTGATTTAAAACAAAAATAGTGAAACAAGGAAGAAATAAATGGCCCTTTTCAAGGTCCCTTTTTTCTCAACAAGCTTTGAAATTGTATTTTGAAAAATAGGTCTGGTTCAAGTTTTTCTTGTAAAAGACTTAATGCACTATGCCATTTTATTTATCTTGTTAAAACAGCGGTTACCTCTCTGTGGTTAAGAAGTCTCTCCAAATCTGCAGCCATGTTGTTTTTCACCTGCAATAGTGCAATCTTCTCTTTCCGCAGAGCACTGTGAAGAAACACAAAAAAGTGAAAGTGATGCTGACAAGCCTGCTTGGTGATTTCTTTTATACTTTATTCATTTTTTATAACTTAACCCAATTATGTCTCTACTAATCAATCATTTGCGACTATATGTCTGTGTAAACAGTGTATAATAATAGCACATGTATGGACAACTGGGTGTGTCCTGCTTATTTACAGAAAAGAGTGCACTGGCAAGTAAAACTGCTAAATATTACATAACCTTTATGTGAAAGCTACAAAGGTTCAAAATCTAAATTTTACTGTCAGCCAGTTTTAGGAAATCCATATTGAAAATATAACAGTTTTGCAAGATCACTTTTTTCTTTTATATTCAGCCACTTTAAAGGTACACCTTACGAGTACCAGTCTGAGATGATTCACGCTTTATGACATGGCGTATTATCCTGCTGGAAGTAGCTATCCGAGTATGGGTATACTGTGGTCATAAAGGGATGGACAACAATACTCATGTAGACTGTGTTGTTGACACAATGCTCAATTGTTACTAATGGGCCCAACGTGTGCCAAGAAAATATCCCACACACCATTACACCACCAGCAGCATGAACTGTTAACACAAAGCAGGATGGATCCATGCTTTTCTGTTGTTAATGCCAATTCCTGACCCTATCATTCAAATGTTGCAGCAGAAATCAAGACTCATCAGACCAGGCAACGTTTTTCCAATATTTTATTGTCCAATTTTGTTGAGCCTGTGTAATGTAGCCTCAGTTTCCTGTCTTATCAGACAGGAGTAACACCTGCTGTGGTCTTCTGTTGCTGTAGTCCACTTGCCTCATGGTTTGACCTGTTTTGCATTTAGAGATGCTCTTCTGCATACCTCGGTTGTAACAAGTGGTTATTTGAGTTACTGTTGCCTTTCTATCAAAATTTTTCACAAAACTGCCACTCACTGGATATTTTCTCTTCAGATTCTTCTCTATAATCCCTAGAGATTGTTGTGCGTGAAAATCCCAGTAGATCAGCAGTTTCTGAAATACTTAGACCTGCCCGTCTGGCACCAACAACCATGCCAAGTTCAAAGACACTTATATCACATTTCTTCGACATTCTGATGCTCGGTTTGAACTGCAGCAGATCGTCTTGACCATGTCTACATGACTACATGCATTGAGTACTGCCATGTGATTGGCTGATTAGAAAGTTGTGCTAACAAGCGGTTGGACAGGTGTACCTATTAAAGTGGCTGGTGAGTATATGTTTATATGTATAAAGAAACTTGATTTTAATGTGCCTTTAAGTAAAATCCCTTTTCTTTAATTTTATGCAAACAACAAGCTTACTTGTTATATCTAATATGGTCATTAATGAGGTAAATACTTTACAGCGAAACAGTGAGAACAGCTAACAAAATCAATACAAAAGATATGTTGTCTTCAAGTCAACCTACATGAGTTTAAAAGTCAAGTGCAATGCAGCACTGGAAGTCATAAAGGGCAAAAACTGTATTTCAACAGAGCAAATCTTCTTTGTCAACTGTATCGCTTGAGTAATGAGTGCTGACAAACAGTGAGCTGCAGGTATTTATCTCTTAGTTTACCACCTGACAGTCCATTTTGTACAGAGTTAACCACTGAGCTGTAAACAAACGCACAACCTAGAGGGCTTGACAGAGGCAGTCAAGAAAATAAAACTCTTCAAACGAGAATAATGTAAAATCACTGGCCAATAAATAAATGGCAAACACCTCACTGACTGCATACTAGCATCTGTTTGCACACCATTCGCCAATAATAATCTCTCCATCTGCATTTATTCAATTAATCAATTATTTCACTTTTTAACACCATCAAAAATATCTTTGAAGAACACACTCTTTAGGTCTAAAAACTTTCTTTTGTGAATTGGTGCTGCAAAATATGTGAAAAAAAAATTAGTTACAATTTCTGAATCATGTTATAATGTTTGTTTTTGTATGTTAAATACTGTTGTTGTTGTTATAATTATTTGTAGTTTTATAATAATTTATAAAATGCTAACCTACTAGGCCTTCCTGCAGAAGTATCAGGGGCTATGTTTAAATGCACTAATTTTCATTAATCTGAATTCATTGAATCCAATCGCAGATCTGTTTACATGTACTTTAAACATTGTAATCGGATTCAAATTATTGTTTATAAGCATTTTAATCATATGACATTCTGATTAAATTATTACATAAATCATAGTGTGACATCATGCAAAGCTATAAAAAAGTATAAAATGGACACAAGCATGTTTTATAAATATAAATAATGTACATTATAAGGAATACAATTGGTTAGTAGGTGAGCTGCGTTATGGTTTCTCATCCACGAAAAGAGCACCTTCATTTATCTACCTTTAAAACTCATTTAATGTCCAATCAACATTTACATGAAAGTTTTTTTTAATCTGAACCATCAATCCAATTGCAATATTTGGGTGCTTGTAAACTTAGCCAGTGAAATTATTTTATTGTTAGCGAATGTCACTTTTTTTTGTCAGTGGCACTTCATATGGTCTGATTATAACTAATGTCACAGTACATTTTTACCAAATTTTCCACCCCACTATACGTCATTTTCTTGCTTTTAAAACAGGTTCAACTAGTGCTTCTTACATAGTTCAAAAATGCTAGATTAAAGGTCTCACATTGGGAATGCGATTATGTTTTACTTTTCTGTCAGTTTTTGATGGGTAGATCTTGCCTTTAAGCAAGACTGAGGTCAGTGATCTTGGGCTTTAAAAAGTTGAGGGCCACGGTGCTGCAGTGTTTGAAGGAGGGGAGGTTGAAGTTTGCCCAGATCTGTGTGCACAGAGTGGACGAGCAATGTTTTACTCATACATCATAACAAAATGGCTAAAGATCCATTTAAAGAATGAATAATCTAAAAGAAACGACTTTCTTTTGAGAGGCAATAACTTTATACATAATGCACTTTCTTATTTAAAGAGCACATATTTTACCTCTTTTTTCAGATTTAAGATGAGTCTTTAGTGTCTGCAGAATGTATCTGTAAAACTCAATAAACCCATCAAACTGTTTATTATAATTTTAGAAATTTTTATTGAAATTTTGTGCTCTGAACACAATGTAGCTGTTTTTGTTGATGTGCCTTTAATGCTAGTTCACCCCACTCACCATGGGTAGCTATGTCAGATGACAGACACAGTGACAGACATGAAGGAAGCAGATCTCACGTAACGTTTGTGAGAAATACTAAAGCAAGAACTTTCCTAATGATTATGTGATGTATTTGTTGTGGAGTTAATTCAAGCCTTTCTGCAACATTTAGTCACACATAATGACGTTACAAAGTTCATATAAACACAGATAAATACACACACACATACACAAAACACACACACACACACACACACAAAACACACACACACACAAAACACACAACACACGTTTTTGCATAGCAAATGTGAGAGGATACACGTTAATATCCACTGCTGTAAGGAAATGTGTTATGTTAAAGTACAAAATAACTCTGATTTAAACTCCACAAACTGGGATTGAAGCATCTTCTTTTATAATTGTACAGACATGCAGCTGTGGTTATAAAGACTGTAAAATCGCTGTAATTACAAACATGCACTGTTTAAAAAACGTTTAAAAGTTGTAAAAACTCATTCTTGATCAAATTTAATGATGATCACAGCAAACTAAATGAATCTTTTAATTCCGGTTGCTTTGCATACATCCTGTCTTGTTGATATGCTTATATGCATTATAACAGAGACATGTTAATGCGCGGCTATCGATCAATTCAGTGGGTGGGAATCCGCACTCCTACTGTACGTCAAGTCGGCCTCAAATTAGGCTGGATTTTGATCCTATTTTGTCATCAGGAAAAAAAAGAGACATATTGACTGTCCGAAACAACCTACTACTTAGTAGATAATGCATTTGAATTTTAACGTACTACTCGGCCGTTAGAAAACTACGTTCTATACAGTATGAATGTGAGAAGTATGAATGGAATTCCGCCATTTTGTCACAGTCACTTGACCTACCTGCGTCATTTGTGTTCCTTCACTCCCATTTATGAATTCTCTCGCAGGGCACTATGGGATAGCGCAGCGTGCATGGGATGCGCACTTCAGAAATAGTATGTCATTTGGGCAATTCTCGGCTCGCATACTGATTTTAGCGTACTATATAGTATGGAAGTATGGTGTTTCGAATACAGCCATTGTCTTTGTATCACCAGGGATGTCCAAACTCGGTGTCCTGCTTAGTTTAGCTCCAACTTGCTTTAACACACCTGCCAGTAAGTTTCTAATATATGTAGTAAATCTGCGCTCACACTAGAGTTTGTGTGTGCGAAATTCTGTTGTACGGCGCTGCAAAAAGGGGCATGATTAAACAAGATGATTAGACATTAAAACAAGTTAGCGATTGCTCCATAATTTAAATTTCTGGTCAGAGAGTTCATGTTTTGATCCTCGATTGGTCTCACGCAGTCAAGTGATAAGATTTCTAATTACATTGCGTTTCCTGTCTGACGCATTCGCGTGCGTATAAATGGAAGTCTATGAGGAGAAATGTCCAGTGTGACCGCAGCTAAAGAGCTTGATTAGTTGGTTCAGGTGTGTTTGATTAGGGTTGGAGCTAAACTCTTCAGGACACCAGCCCTCCAGGACCGAGTTTGGACACCCCTAGCCTAATCCAAATCTGCACCATAGATATGCACCTAGTAAGTTGTTATCTCTTAAGAGCAATCACTATCTGTTCATTAGCTACTACAGCGGGGGAGTTCTTGAAATCTACTTGAGCTCAAACTTGCTTCTCACCATGCAAGCATGCTGTCCCGGGAGAGAGCCCTGAGCTCATAAGATCCTCGTGCCCGGGGCTCCCTCCAGGGACAGCATACCAAACAAGCTTAGTGTGAACTCATGAAATAACTTAGGAGAGTCATTTGCATGTTTCTCACATTAGCCCCTGAAGAACCTCAAATAGCACAAATACAGGTACAAACCTGCTTGTACAGTTTGCATATACAGGAAAGGGATTACACCTGTCATTGACAAGTGACAAAGCCAAGAAAAACTTGTAAAAGTATCCAGTCACCCGTACATGCACGCACATGCACTAAGAAGCTGTCAGGTAGGCATGGCTGCTGACCTTTATCGGCAGGTGTATAACCTTTGTTCCTTAGTAAAGTGGAATGTATTTGAGATATTCCAGATATTACCTACTATCTTTCCTGTGTCAATACAAACGCATGCTTTGGATCACGAGTGCATTAGGGTTTAAAAACCGTTTCAGCTATTGTGAAAAAACAATGGCAACGTTTCTATAAAGACTTCACCTACATCCTTTCAAAATAAAAGCTTTGTAAAGATTTCAAAGGGTGCTGTTGTGTTAAAAACAGGATGTATCCGTAAACTGTGATCATTATTTACTTTTCCTTTACCTCATTTCCACTTCTAAGCGTGTGAGACGGTCTTTCAGTTTGTGGATTTGAGAGTCTCTCTGGCGTACGGTTTCAATCAAGTAGCTGTGTGGCTGCTGGGCCTGTTGGAGAAGCTGATTGGCTGCATTCAACTAAAAGAAAGAAAAATATGTAAATATTTATATATACAGTACTGTGCAAAAGTCTTAGGCCACTAATATTTTCACAAACCCCCTCCAAAAATAAATAAAAAAAAAAGGTTTAAAGTGAGTTATTTCAAATTTTTTTTTGTCTTTACATTTCCAAACATCAATTTTGTCATTATTGTAATTATACAGTGAGATTATTGTCTGCACAAGGAGTCCACACAGAGATCTGATCTGATCGTCATCCAGTCTGTCTGGAATGACATGAAGAAACAGAACAAACTAAATGCAGAAGAACTTTGACAACATCTCTAAGATGCATCTAAAACCCACCTACAAAGCCAGCTGAAAAACTAAGGGCACGTGTACAAAGTGTTTTAAATGCAAAGTGTGGTCATACCAAATGTTGATTTGATTTAGTTAACATACGTTCATTGATAAATAAAATGCATTTATCCATTATTTTTGAAAGCATCCTTTTTTTACAGCATTGTTACACAAGTGCTGTACTGTACTGTACTGTAGCCTTGCAGGTAGGTTTTTTAAGCATCTTAGAGATGTTAAGTTCTTCTGGTGTTAGTTTGTCTCAGTTTGTTCAACATTTGCTATCACATAATTAAAATTCAAACTTATGCTTCTTAACATTTATGCAGTTAAAATAAATTAACAATAAACAACTTTATTTTCCTTAACTAATGTTAAATAACATGAATAAACACTATAACTATAGCATTGTTCATTGTTTATCTTAAATAAATATATTAATATTAACTAAAATAATCTCATGTTTTTATTGGATGTTGTTAATACTTAATTTCAATAAGCATACATTAAACAAAACAAAAGTGCATGTGAAAAATTAAATAATACAACAAAAATACATCTGTTTCTTTTTCTATTAGTCAGATAATTCTGTAAAAGTTTAAATGCATGTTATGACAACGAAAAGTTTGAGCATCGACATAAAATAATGTTTTAAATAAAATAAATTATTTACATTAAAATAAAATAAAATAAAATTTAACTAATCAAAATAGAATAAAATAAAATAAAAAATTTGACACCCAAGACTGGGGTAATGACTGCTGAAAAAAATATTCATCATAATAATAGATGATAATAATAATAATAATAATAATAATAATAATAATAATAATAATAATAATAATAATAATAATAATAATAATAATAATATTTTAACCCTTGTGCACTGTTCAAATTTACAACCATTTTATGGTAAATGCTTATGGTACTAAATTGTTTAGAAAATTACAGGATTTTAACTCTTCTATTGCCAACTCATAAATTTAATTGATTTGGTGGAAAAAAAAAACACAAACACACACAAAATGACATATTTCTAATATAAAACGTATTTTTATTTTTTTTTATTTTTACCTTTTATCACAACCATAGACACATGAACCAGTAGTAACACCATATAATGCATTATTAGATTTTTTTTTTTCATTATAACCACATTTGATGCATAAATACACAGTCTTTGTTTTTATTTTTTTTTTTTGCACAAGCCTATCTAAATGGTTAATGGTGCCAACTGATGGTTAACAGTAAAAATGACAAGTTTTACCTCTTCCCAACAGGGAAAACCCCTTAACAATCGACAATACATGTTTATACGGTGCCATGATTTTGCATTCAAAATAATGTGGTTATAATGGGAGTCAATGGAGCAAAAAACAGCCACCAACAGTAAATTAGGGAGAAAAAATTACATTTAATTAAAAACAATGCATCAAAAATGATGTTGTTTCACATGTCCACAAAGACAAAAAAAAAAATCAGTCCACAATTACCTTTTATTCTGAAAATTCATCATTTTGTGTGTTTTTTTTTCACCAAATCAGTAACAACAATTATGAATTTGGTAATTAAAGAGTTAAAATACTGTAATTTACTAAGCAATTGAGTAGTTTTGATCAGGACTGAGGTTGATTAACAGATTTAAACAAAAAATATATTTAAAAATGTAATTATCTGATGCATTTTTACAGCAGATTAGATCAGTGGATGTTTTCATCCCGAACATAACAAAAAGGTAGTATATTTGCCCAGAATGTAATGCTGAGGTTTTTTTTTTTTATTCAAAGCATTTTCTCAAAATAAGATTTGTCACCAAAAATCATTCTGCTAGCTAAAACACAGAAAAAGTTTTGGCCAAATTAATACTCAAAATCAGCCCACAGTGGATGAAAACATCCTCAACAGTACATAAGGGTTAAAAATACTACACATTATTACTTGATTTCTGATCTTTTTTCAGTCGTTATAAGTATAAAACAAATTAACATTAATCTAAATTAATCTTTCAACTTAATCTTACAAACACACAATTTTTGAATAAAAGTCTGCCAAAGGAATGAACTATTTTGTAGCAAAATGTTCAAGTAAGATATTGCTAAATGTTTTAGTTTCAGAAACACATAACATAAGTGAACCAAAAGGACATCTAAACCCTAGTGCTTAAACCCATTAATTACAATCCCATCTGCCATTACTATGTCAACCCATCCATCATCAACAGACAAGGATGATAAGATATGAAGAATGAAAAAGAAGATGACTTGTGGACCAGTTCACAGGTAACAACTTATATCATATGGGCTGCTGTGGTAAGGTGAGGCTCTGCATGCTGCTGTGTGGGTGGCTAAGCGAGCGATCTAGAGGAATTCTGTTAAGAAAACTGGGTCTTCATCCTCAAACAATGTGCCAATCAGTCATGTCTGACATCTAGTAAAGGTCTGTTTGCTAACAGCGGAGGCTGGGTTCACGATAAACTCATTAACACTGCTCAACGGCTCTTCCGATTGGCTCAGGATAAGCCGGGGCGGGTGTCTGATAGGGTGAAGAAAAGAGGCAATGGCTTCATTCCTACAATGGATGAAACACGCGACTGAGAAACGTGAGACATGTAAACACAGCACAAGCATACGGGCCGAATACTGTACATCAACACACTGATGATTCGGGTGCTTTGTGAGAACACCAAGCATGACAGTTACGGTCTGCTATGGTCTTGTTATGACAGCTTTAGATGACAATGAAAGGAAAATCTCAGATGTTATGTCTGAGGAACAAGTCTTACATATCCATTTTTTTGTGGCTAGTTTTAAACACGCAATTAAGTTTTCCTCCCTCTGGCCATTTCTTATTAGCCTGATATTCCAGATCAACTAATCACGCAACAAAACTTTTTTTTTTTCTGCACTTTTTGTCTCATCACACTTATAAAAAGAAAAAGAGAATTTTGTTGGCGACACTGTATTATTATTACCCCATCAAAAAAGAGTGGATCTGTTCATTAATTCATAAATCATTTTACTTTTATGGAGAACACCATGTACCAGGGTTAAAACGTGCTGTAGGAGGGCAGAGGAACAAGCATAGACTTGCCATGTCTCTGTATTAAAAGAGGATCCAAACTAATCTGGGCAACTGTCGCTCTCATTTATGGGAATTACTGCATTAACTGTTTGCATATTATTTCATGCATTTGTAAACCTCCTTCTTTGGATATAGTAAATGACATCAAAATCAATACATTCATGTGTGCTGTTTTATTAATACTTTAAGTTATATTTTTATAAATGTAAAATGTTATTTCTTTGATGGCATGGCTGAATTGTAATATTATCATCATCATAATCATTAAATTTTAATGCATTACCCCAACACTGTTACAAGATCCCTTAGAAATCCCTTAGAAATTAGTGGTGTGAAGTAACAAACTCCAAATACTCAAATTACTCTTTTCTCAGGAATTTTAATTTACTAAGTAATGTACTTTTACTTTCCCTTGAGTGCATATTTAGTGCAATATCAGTACTTTTATTTCACTACTTTCCTTCAACCTGCAGTCACTACTTTATGTTTTCTTGTCTGTGGGGATTAGCAAAACCAGTCCTGTGATTCCTGTCCAATCAAATCACACACAGAAGGTAAATCGCATCATAATGAACCACCTAAAGACATGGGCGCTTTATAATTGCAGCAAACTGTTTGGAAGTATTAAAAGTGTCCTAGAAGATGTACAAAATATTTACATGTAAAGTCCTAGAGACTGTTTAGATGCACATCACTGATGAGATGATGACGGATATTTACTATATGATGACCGAAATGGTCTTAAACACCCAGCAAGCACAAAACGTCAACATGACGTCAGATTGACCTTCTATCCCAACATTGTGGGGACATTGCATTTTGTTTGGAAATGAAAATCGGCTTGACATCAGAACCCAACGTCAGGCCGACATCTATGTCCAACCTAAAAATCAACCAAACATTAACGTCTAATGATGTTACAGCTTGACATCGTGTGGACATTTCCACTATAACGTCTGTCATATGTTGGATTTTGGTTGCCATACCTGATGCATAAATGGCAGTATTTGATGTCAATATGACAATGGTTTAACAGGTTGGCTTGACGTTGGATTTTAGTCACTTTATAACACAGCCTTAATTGGCTATTGGACATCAAAATAATTTTGTCCTTAGATGCGGGATTGACATTGAATTTTGGTCACCTGACATCACGGTCTACATCTAACCCATACTTAATGTCTTATGATGGTGTGTGCCTGCTGGGCAATGAGTAAATGCACTACAGAATGTTACGTTTACACACTGTACATCCACAAATTACATGCATCAGCTTTTACAGCATATTACTACTCATGAGTACTTTTGAAAGGTCTTTTTACTCATACTTTAAGTAATATTTTCAACAGATATTTTTACTCGCACTATACTTTTACTTGCCTATTTTTAGGCAAGTAATGATACTTTTAGGATACTTTAAGATTTTTCAGTACTCCTTTCACTACTGCCTCTTTCTATAATGCTTATATGGAGCTTAAAGTAAATATCTTATTATTTCTAAAGTCTGCATAAATCTGAAGTTGAGACTTCTATTTAATAATGTTAATTTACTTTCAACTGAAACTGAATATTGAGTATTGAATATTGCACATCATTCCTTCGTAGCAAAGTAATAGTAAGGGGCTTGGACAAGAATATGTTGAAACCTTCAAACTGTCAAATTGACATCAACTGAAGGACAAAATTCAAACGCAGAAGCAAATGACTTTGATCAAAAATACCAAAACAATCTCTTTTTTGTGGAATTACTTGAACAGATTAATTTTTCACCTAAAAAATAACAATATGTAAAAGCAAAATATTGTTTGTAAATTTTGATTTCACATGGACTAATATTTTTGTGAAAAAAAGATACATTATTCTGTTTTTTTTTTTTTTTGGATGATTAGAAAGGTGTTTTTGTTAAAAAAAAAAAAAAAAAAAAAAAAGACTTCACTGTCAGTTTTGATCAGCTGAATAAAGCCAACGACACACCAACATCTGTCTTCTGTCTGTGCCATCTTGGCTTTGCTCATAATTCTCTTTCATCAGTTATGCTTTTATTCTTGTTCACTGATTCGTTCACTAAACTGAATATCCAATCAATCTCTCATCAACGCCCTTGTAGCCAATTCAACATGTCGAATTGGACGTCTGTAACAAACCACAAAAACTAGCCCAGTGGACCAAAAGGATAACAGTACTGTACAAAAGTGACCTGCTCTCAATTTTTTTTTTAAGTATTATAAATATGTTAAAAAAAAATTATGATAAATTATAACCCTTGTTTTTTGCATTTTCCCAGAATAGGAATTGCAAAGTTGGACCAGTCAAACAATTAACTATTTTAACATTGAAATAAGGATGGGGGGGGGGGTTGATGAGCAGCATAAACAGAATTATAATTAATGTAATCGAATTGTATTTTTATCATTATACATTTGTATATATATTAAATATTAAATCATATTTTTATATTCCAAAATGACCCCCAAAATAAATCCTTCGCATAAAGCTTCACATTTTGTATTTCTCTTGATGGGATTATAAAGCTATGTGCACGTATACAGTTCAATGTTTGCCTTACTAATGTTTTATTTAACATTTTTCTAATTTAACTTTAATAACCCTATTCCAACGTTAGTACGTTAGTTCAACTTGGCTGAACCAGTTGTTTTACAAACTGCTAGTAAGCAATGATACTGGTATATATTTCACAAAAATGACTGTACATACCTCTCCTTTAAGGCATTTATCTGAAAATACATGACTCACAGTTTAGTAAGAGAACACATGAGTAACAGCACTACATGATTCAGTTTAGTCCGTAAAAGATTCATCAGACTGATTCAAGCCAGTTACAGTACTTGTGAGTAACAGACTGGTGGGATTGCCAATTTGTTTTTCTCAGATATAACTCAAAATAAGAGCTTGACAGCATTTTAAGTCAACAAATACAATTCAGAGTGCAATGTTAAATAAAATTTTGTTTTTAAAAAATCATGATTTTAATTAGGGTATCTGCAGGTTCCACCAAGTTAACTGTAAAAAAAAAACGAAAGACATTTTTAAACCACTATAAATTAAATTTTGGGTTTATACAAGGCTAAATGTTCAAATAATCCCAGTTAAAAAAGATTTCCACTTGCCCTATTAAAAAAAAAACGATTAAAATTTAATACATTTATTAATTTTGTTAATTTTTTTAAATTATTTTTTAAATATATCCAGTCACAAACCCTATAACCCTTACCAAGAATAGAACAAAACAGCTGTCAATTACTGCAGTCTAAAATAATAATATTTTAATATTAAATACAGGTCAGTTTCTTCATCAGTAAATAAAAGAAGAACTTAAGCAAATGTCACAATAAGGAAAGTAATTAACTGCTATTTTTAAACAAAAAGTTTAAACTTTTATTGAGATGGATTGTTGATGATTGTATTGGTGTTAATGGCCAGATTGGGTCGCTGTACATGAACAAAGGAAAATTAGAAGACCCGTTAAACAAAGATTAAGATTTTTTAAGGCCTAAAATTTAGCTTTTGAGATTTAAGACATTTTAAGACTTTTTAAGACCCTGCGGATACCCTGTTAATGTGGCTTCTCCTCACATGGCTTGATGACAAGTGGTCAATACCAGGGATAGATTTCAGTGTTTTTACCATTTGTCATCTGGTTTTATTATTTTTTTTTTTATGTGGTCTTCCCTAAAAATTTAATTTCCCAGAAATTTAATAACTGATTGCCAAACAATTTACTATGTTAACATAGAAACGAAACAGCATCATACTGTTGGAATGTGTATTTCATAAATTCAGATACAGTCCTATAAAATCAAAGATTTATTTATTTAGCATACGTTTTGTCAATAACAAACCCAGGCCAAAACAATAAATACCATATGTTACATTATTTATGGTTTTCAGTCATGTGACTGGTGTGCTAACCTGGAGGGCAAAAGACAGAAACCTGTCAAGTTTCACCATGTTTTAAGCAACAGACAACTAATGTAACTGAATTTCATAAAACAGTAATATTAGAAAAAAAATTGCATTAAGGATTTTTACATGTAGGATAATTATAAAGAGAAACATTGATTTAGTTTAATATGTCAATTAGCATATTGCATTCATGTACTGCAAAAAAACTGTTAATCTGTATTATACAGTATATAGCTCCCATACTACAGGAATACACACATTTTTTTTTTTTCGCACTATTTTACTACATTAATATTCAGTAAAAGCCTGGTAAAAATTATGGGAGTCAGTCAGTGAATGAAAAAATGACTTTTTTTCCTCCAGGTGAGAGGTGTGACATTGAGAAGTCACAAGAAAACTATGAATATAATAGCTATGTAAACATTTTCACCATGCTTCCCTTTTTTAACTGTATTTATCAGTTAACTGCTTGTTAAGACATGATGACATATGGCATACTGTTTCTGGCTCATCAAATAGCAAAAATAGTTGTTATGGTGTTTTTGCATTATCAAACATTAAAATGAAGAAATCTCTTACAAAATCATAGCCTACACTTTCTGGACATTTTACATCATATACCAATATGTTAATAATTTATTTTAAAAAGAATCTCCTTCTGGCCATCTTAGTTGTGCAAATATATCAGAGATGTTGGCCCATGGTAACTGTTGATTTGGCACACCATCCCATCCGAGAAGAGAGGGGACATTCTAAAAAGCTTAACGTGGCTTAATGTACCGAAACATCAACCAGAGAAACCCAAATTTCTGTCAAAGTGTACTTGTAATTAACCCCAACTACTGTAAAAACAACGAGTCCCATTTTCATAGATAAAGTAAAAAAAACATCACATTAGGTGATTAGGTCACATTAGGTTTTCCCCCTATTGAAGTCCATTATAAGGGAAAAGTTTAATGTGGCTTAATAAACCTTAACAACAAGCAGGGAAAATCTAATTTCTATCAAATTGTGCTTGTAATTAGCACTAACTATTAGCAAAAAAATGAGCTACAGCTAAAGTGAACAGAATTGTGTTAAGCACTTTCCCCTATGTTGTTGTGGGGATGCCAATGGCAATCACATTCTTGTGACAGCAAAGGTTAATCTATTATAAATAAAATTAGATTTTATGAACAGCCTTTTTAACATTTGGTTTCCCTCGGTTGTGGTATAAAGTTACGTTAGGCCTTTCCTTATTATGGACATCAATGGGGAGAAATGTTTAACATGATATTACTGACTTTATGGAAGTAGGGCCCGTTCTTTTGACAATAGTTGTTGTTAATCACAAGTAAAGTTTGACAGAAATTTGGGTTTCCCTGGTCATTGTTAAGGTACGTTTCCTTATAATGGACTTCTACATGGAGAATGCTTTGATATTTTGAAAGTGATATTGTTCACTTGATACACTAAAAAAGTGGTAACACTTTACAATAAGGTTCATTAGTTAATGCATTTACTAACATTAACGAATCATGAACAACACTTGTACAACATTTATTAATCATAATTGAACATTTACTAATGCATTATTAACATTGAAACTCATGCTTGTTAACATTAGTTAATGCACCGTGAGTTAACATGAACTCACAATGAACAACTGTATTTTCATTAACTAACGTTAACTAACATGAACAAATACTGTAGTAAATGCATTGTTCATTGTTTCTTCATGTTAGTAAATGCATTAAGTAACATTAACTACTGAACCTTATTGTAAAGTGTGACCAAAAAAGTTTGTTCTTTTAACAGCAGGAAGTATATACAAGTATATTTTTGTAGAAATTTAATTGTCTCTGAATGTTGTTAAGTTAAAGCATGTTGAGCACATATAAAGGATTTCAATGGGGATAACGCCTAATGTGAAATTATTCACTTAATCCACAGAATCAGTGCTTGATATTTTGCTAGTGTTTGTTAATTACAAGTAAAATTTTATAGATGTTTAAAATGCATAGCATGAAAACTTTCATTCGCTAAAACTAGAGCTTATTCTCTCGACATCAGAAAGTGTTTGTCATAAGTAAATTTTAATATGTTTGATTTTCCCTGCTTGTTGTTAAGGTTTATTAAGCCACATTAAGCTTTTTCCTTATAATAGACTTCAATAGGGGAGAAAACACTTAATGTGATGTTTTTCCCTTTATCCATGGAATTGTGACTTTTTACAGTTGGGGGTTTATTACAAGTACAGTTTGAAAGAACTTTGAGTTTCTCTAGTTGATGTTTAGGTACATTAAGCCATGTTAAGCTTTTTTCACGTTAGAATGTCCCAAAGAGAGGGAGAACGATGAAGAAGGTGGTTGGGGTAAATGCCTTTGAAAAAGATTGTCATTTTAAAGTTAACATAAGCTTTTGTTTCCTTGTTTTATTGCTGAAATATAAAAAAAGCCAACTGAAAGTAAAAGATTAAACTAAATACTGTAAATGAATCAGATCTCTAAAATGTAAAAACTGTCACTTGACAAATAGAGGTAAAGGTAAATGAAGGTAAAGGCAGGAGCAGCTCTACTAGTGTATTCAGCATTGAACTCCATTGAGGTATAAATGGGATTGTATATGTTTTTAAGTTCATTATAACGTCTTTAAAAAATATACAGTTAATATGATTTAAAGCAATGTTTTCTAGTTATTGTAAACATTACAGAATAAATTAGGAAATTATCCATGGCTAGCCCCACACGGAATCTGCGCGCACAGAATTCTGCAGATTTGTAGCCCATCATTGACTCTGTTTATTTACTTGAGTTATGTGTGTGAATCTATATTTATTCAGTTTTTAAATTAATTACAGTAAAATTATAGTCTAATATGAAAATGTTCATCTGATTTATATACAATGCAGATATACAAAGTGAATCTAATTGAATTTGCATTTTAAACTTTAAATCAAAGTTCAAATGCCATTGTTTTTTATTTCACATATTAAGGTTTAAGTTATGATACTCCCAAAATAATTCTGCAGAAATACGCAGATTTTTACCAAAATTCTCCGCAGAAATAGCAAAAAATGTCCGCAGGCTCTGTGTGGCCCTACCCATGGCAAATTTTATATATATTGTATACACTTGGGTACATATTTGTCCCACAGCCCTGAATCAAGTTTTCTTTTTGGCCGTTTGTAGGCAAAAGTTTGGACACCCCTGCCATACGGTATGTGAGACTTAACAAGCGGACTGTGATCTTGTCCACTGGGACTTCATATAACCTACTGAAGGGCTTTTCCCAACGTTTCCCATTGTGAACAGTGTAATAGTAAAAAAATGCAATAAAGATGACTCTCTGTACCATGTTAAGAATGTAATCTGTAATGTTTTGATTGCAACCTTGGACTAAAGAGCAATTTAGGAAAAAAAAAAACATCTAATCTGTGGATGTGGGTTAAAAACCAGAAAAAAAAAAAGACAAATGGTTCTGCTATCACAGTAAGTCTGCTGTTAACTTCTGCTCCAGTGAATACTATGCATGTTATCACAGGTAATATACATGAATGACTCACTAAACACTTCCTTTATCTTTGGCAATATATTCTATCTAATGAATAAGCAGCTGATGTTCTTTAAATCGCCTACCGAAACCAATTAACTGCTTAAACTGGTGACTAATAGTTCAAAAGTGTAAGGGACAGACTTATTAGCAGCTTTTGTACATTTTAAAGAGACACCCACAGACTTGTACTGAATTTATAATATCCATTATCAAGAAAGTAATACACTGGTAGCTTTTTATGATAAAAGGTAAATAGTGCAGTAAAAATAGTTACTCACTTCCAAAAGTAAGATTATGCATGCTGTTGACGTTGAGATTTATGACTGAAATTACTACCATAAAAGATCTGTAAAATCTACAAATCGGTTATTTAATATTTTTGCAGTTATAGACAAAATTTGAGATGCACTTTTGTTGGTATTGATGTCACAATGTACGGTTTACTGCAAACTCACTACTTATTTGCAATTATCAGTGAACAAGTTGTAACAAATACTTCAAGGTGACGACGAGTGGGGATGTTCATATCGTGGAAGTTTCATTCTCATTTAAGTTAGAGGAGTGCTGGTCTGTGGGACCAAAATGTCAGGCCCGCATTGACACAAAGGTACATGTCATGTTCTTTGTTTAATGTCATCAATGTAATATGAGGCTTGTAAATAAAAAATAAAAAAGTCAAAACTATATAATAGTACACTAAAGTGGAAATTTGCTCCAAAAGTGCACACATGTCTGCTCATCTATGCTCTCTCTCAGCTGTAAAGTTGAGGTTAGTCCACTGATATAGCCACCAGTTTTTACCAAAATAATCAATGGCAGTAAATATGGCAAGCACATAATTGTGCAACGTTAAGAACAATGGAATATAATTTGAACATTTGGCAAATTTGCGCTCTATCTCATTATAAAAAGATTGTTAAAAGTTTTTATAGGGCTTCTAGAAATGAAGAATGCTCCTCTTTTATATCGGTTTTATATGCCATACATATACACAACCTGACAAAAGTCTTGTCGTCGTTCCCCTTGTAAGAGCAAATAATAACTTTACTTTCAGTTGATCATTAGGAAAAGTAGCAGGAAATAGATTTTTCTGATAAAGAATCTGTTGAACTGTATCCCAATCATCACAAATATTGCAAAAGACCTATTGGAACCAACATGGACCCAATATTCTCACAGAAATCAGTCAAGTTTGGTGAAGCAAAAATCATGGTTTAAGGGTAACATTCAGTATGGGGGCTGGAGAGAGATATGCAGAGTGGATGGCAACATCAACACCCTGATGTATCACATTTGTGCTGCCCATTACATTACAAACCACAGGAGAGAGCAAAATCTTCAGCAGGATAGATCTCCTTCTCATACTGCAGCCTCCACATCATGGTTCTGAAAGCAAAGAAGATCAAGGTGCTCCATGATTGGCCAGCCCACTCACCAGACATGAAGATTATGGAGCATGTCTGGGGTAAGATAAAGAAGGAGGCATTGAAGATGAATTCAAAGAATCTTGATGAAGTCTGGGAGTCCTGCAAGATAGCTTTCTTTGCCATTCCAGATGATCTTATAAAAAGGTTATTTAAGGCATTGCAGCAGAGATGTATGAATGCAGTTTTCCAAGCTCATGGGAGTCATAGACTGATCTTACTGTCCTTATTAAATAATTAAAAAATCAAGGCATGATGACATTTTAATTTGGTAAAAAAAAAGCGTAATCCAGAGCCCTTTGCCTTTCATATAAGCCACTTCTAAGACAAAATGATCAACTGAAGCTCAAGATATTATTTGCTGTTCCTAAATATTGCATAGGTGACAAGACAAGGTAGTGTATGTATTTCAATATTTATTTTTAATTTTTAATTAATTAACTTTTATTTTATCACCAGGGAATATTGTAAATATGCAGAGATCTCAGCTTGGGTCAGAAAACTTGATGCTGTTTCTAAAAATAAAATAAATAAACAAAAAGTTACAAAATAAAATAAATTCATCCGAGCTAAAGAAAGCACAGACAAATTCTTAGTTTGTTAAATTAAATTAAAGCTATTGTTTTATTGTTAATTGAATTTGTTTTAAAGTTGCAATTTTGTTTTGTCATTTGAAATAAAATATTTAATTTAAAATAACAGAACTATGGAACGCTTAAGAAATAAGAAAAGGGCATGAAACAGAATATACCATTTGCCTTACAACACAAAAGCTGAGAGGATATATAATGATTAAAAATAGTTTGTTGTCTTTGGCCAATCTTCCACATAGTGGTCACTGGTTGTTGTAACACCTTCAGGAGTTGTCATTATTTCTTGGTAGCATCCTTCACCAGTCTCCTTACAGTTACTCTGCTTTGGGGCTGTTATAAACTGATTTGTAACTATGCCAAACCTTTAAAACTTCTTAATGATCTATTTAAAGCTTCTCCAATAGACATAGAAGGGATTCCTCTTTTTGTTCATTTTCAGATGTGCACTTAATTTAGTAATTTCTTTTTTTTTTTTTTTTTTTTTTACTTTTGGACAATACTGATTTATTGTATTCAAAATGTGTGCTGCATTGTAAAGGAGTGAATGCCTTTATATTATACTATGTGATATTTCACTTATGGAAATATCTTTTTAAAGATAGCAATGTGATATCGATTTGACTTTAAGGTTTCACAAGGAGGAAAAGAAACTGTACAATCTACATCTACAATTTAGTTGCAAATATTTTTTTATAAAAATGTAATATTTATACTCATTAAGTGGTCAAAGCTCCATTTTTTTATCAGTCCGGCAATGAAGAGTACGTGCAAAGCATGAAGTTAGACTTTCCAAAGTACTATTTCAGATGAAATCTGATCCTTGAGTGTTTCTGCTGTAGTCTGTAGTATTTTCTGTTATTCTGAAACCACACAACTGACCTCGTGAACTAACAAAATATGCTGCTGAAGTTACTGAATATCTGTAAAAGCATAATACAATAAAGATTTAAAGAGCGAACTAAAATACAAAAACTGAGCCAAGGTTAATGTAAACACTGTCCGCCTCCTCCTTTTTAACTGGTAAGTATTTGCAAAATGATTTCCAAAACCTATAGGGAGAGGTTTCTCCCACCATTTTAAGCGATGACAGTTGACTGTGGTTTAGTTTGAGCTTTGACCAATGTCTTACCACACAGACATATGAAAATAGAACAGATCTCAAGTGAAACTGAAAACTAAAAGGCAGTTGTAACCAAAATATTTGATTATCAATGTTCACAATGCTGTAGGCAGTTGAAAAAAACAAAACATTTTCTAGTTACTAGTTTAAGGACAAAATTATTGTTTTGTATCAGGGTATATACAGAATGTCTTAAGTTGAGTTTGATATCTTTTACTATCTTTTTTTAATACATTCAAAACATTTTTTTTAATACCAGCGCAACTTAAAGCTGCAACTGTATTGGCGTAAATGAAATATCTGTCCAAATAGAATAATATATTGCAAATGACATATACATTTAAGTAAAGCATAGGGATTAATCAATAAGTCACAATGGGCCTTGTCCATTGTTACTAATCAATGTCAAAAAGAAACAATAGCCGCTCTTCTAAGAACAGTTCGCTACGGTTACGATTGTTTCTCCATTAAGCCTGGGATGACGCGGCACAAGTACAAACCATTCTCGGCCCGGAATTCTCAGCATGGTTAGACAACCGTGCTGAACTGTGCCGATAGATTCTATGGGCTCTATTTTGACGGTCCATGCGCAGAGCGCAAAATGCAGGGCGCAAACGCTTTCAGGGCGTGTCAGAATCCATTTTTGCTAATTTAAGGACGGGAAAATCAGCTTTGCGTCATGGCGCATGGTCTAAAAGGGTTGAGTTTATTTTCTTAATGAGTTATAGGTGTGTTTTGAGAATAAACCAATCAAAGTCTCATCTCCCATTACCTTTAAGAGCCAGCTGTGTCGCGCCATAAGCGCATTCGCTATTTACATGACGTAAAGTAAGTTCACTTTCGCTTTTGCTCTCGTGGATAGGGAAACCTTACCGCACAGACATCAATTAGCCTATAAATAATAATTTCGTTTGGTAAGCGCAAATATTTGTTTCAAAACTATTTCTAAATTCAGTTCTAATTTCCAGCAAACGAATAAATGAACAATAATAACAAAGTGTGGTCAAAATACTGAGTTATTTCCAAATACACATGCTGTGCCCCATATGTCTAAAACCTGATAGGTGGACAAATCTAAGCTTGTTTTTAATAAAACAAATATAAATATGGATATAATAAATAATACTGGTAATAATAATCACATTATACTAAAGCAAATTGAATGAACTGAAAAAGACTCCCGAGATGAAGAAAGTATGAAGGCAGTGGTTTTTAAATTCATGTAGGCTAGAAACTAATATGTTTTGTAATATTTTAATAATTTATATCCTATATATATCCTTATTATATATATCCTTAATATATTATATCTTTTTCATATGTAAAGATATTTGCGTATTGCTCTACATCTTGTGTGTAGCCTGTAAGCCAGACGTACTTTGCGCCAGACAATAGACCGACTTTGTTCTGGTCTAAAGAACAGACTATTTACAGTTTCTCAAAATAGCAACGTGCCAAAACACGCCTGCTTTTTTAGACCAGAACGCCTATGGGCGCACATATCAGCGCAAATGCATTTGCTATTTAAACAGTGTGGCGCAACATCTCAAAATGACCCTTGCTCCGAGGTGAAAGTAGCAAAAGACTATTGCGCCGCGCCTTGCGCCGGGTGTATGATAGGGCCCTATGTGTTGACGTTTCGGCTCTGTTGCCAAGCTATCACCTGTGTCGCCAGATATAGCAAACTTTTTTCAGCCCAAAAGCTGTCCAAAGCCCACGCAAACTCACAAAAAACACCAAAAATATTGAATTAATATTTGATTTATTTTTAATTGATTTAAATCTAGGGTGAAGCAGTGGCGCAGTAGGAAGTGCTGTCGCCTTATAGCAAAAAGGTTGCTGGTTCGAGCCTCGGCTCAATTGGTGTTTCTGTGTGGAGTTTGCATGTTCTCCCTGCGGTCGCGTAGGTTTCCTTCGGGTGCTCCGGTTTCCCCCACAATCCAAAGACATGCGGTACAGGTGAATTGGGTAGGCTAAATTGTCCGTAGTGTATGAGTGTGTGTGTGTTAATGTGTGTGTGGTTGGGCTAGAAGGGCATCCACTGCGTAAAAACTTGCTGGATAAGTTGGCGGTTCATTCCACTGTGGTGACCCTAGATTATTAAAGGGACTAAGCAGACAAGAAAATGAATAAATCAATAGTTTAAATCGAAATTGTGGAGAGGTAAGCATGATCGAATACCCAATAAAGGGGGAGAGCATGCTCAGAGCCCGGCGGCTAATCAGCAGGCCAATCCGAAATAATAAGCAACACCTGTTTATTCTAGTGATTGGACCGGAGAGACACCCGTCTTAAGGAGAACGGGAGGAACAGTCGGGAGATAGAGCTGAACGACGGCCACATAGTGGGAGCTGTCCAGTACAGTTGTGACTTAAAAATAAAATCTGTTACTTACCTCAACGCCGACCCTGTCTTCTTCTTCCCACACAAAGAACCTTTGTTACAGTGGTGCCGAAATCCGGGGAAGAAGAAGAGACCTCGCCGCTAAGATGACCACTCCGTCAACCAGTCCATTTGCAGAAGTGATCCAGGCGCTCGCGGTCCTCCACCGTGAACAGCACCAGGAGATCCTGGACATACGAGCTGAGCAGGAGGAGCGCTTTAAGGTCCTGGTGGAGGCCCAGCGCGAGGACCGCGAGCTCGTCCGGAGCATGCTGAAGCAGGGGATCCAGCCCGCATCAACATCAGCCACCCACCCTCCCATCACACTACACAAAATGGGGCCGCAAGATGACCCGGAAGTCTTCTTAGACTTGTTTGAGAAGATGGCAGGAGCGTGTGGGTGGCCCCGGGCCGATTGGCCGGTGAGAGTCATCCCGCTGCTGTCGGGCGAAGCCCAGACCGCCGCACAGCAGCTACCAGCCGAGGATCTCCTGAATTATGCGCACCTGAAACGAGCCATACTTCAGCGGGCCGGCCGCAATCCGGAGGAACAACGCCAGCGCTTCCGGTCGCTGAAGCTGGAGGAAAGCGGTCGGCCCTTCATATTCGCCCAGCAGCTCCGTGACGCCTGCCGCAGATGGCTGGTGCAGGATGACCGGACCATCGATCAGATCGTCGACGCTGTGGTACTGGAACAGTTCATCGCCCGCTTTCCCTCCCGAACATCGGAGTGGGTCCAGTGCCACCGACCAGACGATCTGGAAACGGCCATCCAGCTGGCGGAGGATCACCTGGTAGCGAGGTCCAGGGTTGGCGAAGTAACCTCTCTCTCTCTCTCTCTCCCCCTGTCCCTCCTCTTTCTCTCTCTCCTCCTATCCCCAGGCCCAGATCGAGGGGACCGCCCATACCGACTCCCAGGAGGCGGATCCCAGGCCCGGAGCCCCAGCGCAGCACGCATCGCTGGGGCACCTATCGGGATAGAGACGGGGAGGCATGTGGCATGGGCGGGCCTACAGCGATGACGGGTCTCTCTCCGGCCCAATCAGTTGGTCCTGCTGCCCTCGGGGGTATAACGGGAAGGTCTGGGCCGGCATGTTGGCATTGCGGGGGGGCGGATCATGCACCAGAGAACTGCTCCGTGATGGAGGTGGGTGCATTGGTCCGCCTGCCCGATGTGCCAGCAGTCGCTCCCGGTCGCGACGGGCTATACCGGATACCTGTGAGTATTAAAGGGGGTACATATCAAGCTTTGGTGGATTCGGGGTGTAATCAGACCTCCATCCACCAAAGCTTGCTTCAAGACCCGGCTTTGGATATGAGGCGCACGGTAAGGGTAAGGTGTGTACACGGGGATGTAATTCACTACCCGCTAACGGCAATAGACATTCAATTTCGGGGGAAAAAGCATAGAGTGGAGGTAGCGGTTAACCCGCACCTCAAACACCCGCTAATTCTGGGAACTAATTGGCCTGGATTCAATAGATTATTGGGAGTTTTATGTGCGGGTGCTTCTTGGAAGAAGAAATCGCCGGATAGGGGACAAGTCGCTCAGCTGGGGGAATCCCAAGCAGTGACGTCACGCGCTGACTCAGGGGAAGGGCTGGGAATTTCCTGGTGTAAAGACTTTCCCCTGGAGCAGTCGCGTGATGATACACTAAAACATGCACTCGAAAGGGTGCAAGTTATTGATGGGAAAATCCTCCAGCCTGATCGACCCCTCTCCTATCCGTATTTTGCGGTTATTAATGATAGGGTGTATCGAGTGACCCAAGACACTCAGACAAAAGAAAATACAACCCAGTTATCAGTACCAAAGAGTCGCCGGGAAATGCTTTTTCAGGCTTCTCATTCTAATCCTATGGCCGGACATTTAGGTCAGGCGGCCACACTAAATCGCCTCATGACCCGATTCTTTTGGCCGGGCATTCACGGTGACGTCAGCAGATGGTGCGCTGCGTGCAGTGAATGTCAGCTGGTAAATCCGCCGGCCACCCCAAAAGCGCCGTTGCGCCCTTTACCAATTATGGAGATCCCCTTCGAGAGAATTGGTATGGATCTCATCGGGCCATTAGAGCGATCCGCACGCGGGCATCGGTTTGCATTAGTTCTGGTGGATTATGCAACCCGATACCCGGAAGCAGTCGCGCTCCGTAATATCTCAGCAAAGAGCGTTGCGGAGGCGCTGTTTCGCATCATCTCCCGTGTGGGAATCCCCAAGGAGATTCTCACTGATCAAGGCACCGCGTTCATGTCACGATGCGCGAGCTTTATGGATTATTGGGCATTAAATCTATTCGCACCAGCGTCTATCACCCACAAACAGATGGGCTGGTGGAAAGATTTAAACGCACGCTTAAATCAATGATCCGTAAATTTTCACAGGGAGATAAAGTACTTGTACTGCTACCCACTTCCAGCTCTAAATTACTCGCCAAGTGGCAAGGGCCGTTTGTGGTCACACGACGAGTCAGTGATCTCGATTACGAGGTGGTTCGTTCGGACAGGGCTGACTCGCGTCAGATTTATCACATTAATCTGCTTAAGCAATGGAGGGAGCCGGAGGAAGTGGCGCTGGCTACGCTTGTTACTAACGAGGATGACCTGGGGCCGGAGAGCTCCGGCCGAGAACGGCCGAGCGCTCTGGTCACCGGGGCGATCATCTCTCAGCGAGCCAGCTCCTCGACATCCGGCACCTCCAACGTGAATACTCTGACGTGTTTTCGCCCCTGCCCGGTCGTACTAACCTGATTCAGCACCATATCGAGACCGAACCGGGCGTGGTCGTTAGGACCCGGCCGTATCGTCTACCTGAACACAAGAAAAAAGTGATTCAGGAAGAATTGAATAATATGTTGAAAATGGGAGTAGTAGAAGAATCCCACAGCGACTGGGCCAGCCCGATTGTCTTGGTACCTAAGACGGACGGCTCGGTCCGGTTCTGTGTGGATTATCGCAAGGTGAATGCTGTGTCGAAATTCGACGCTTATCCAATGCCGCGTATTGACGAGTTGCTCGACCGGTAGGGTGCTGCTCGATATTACTCGACATTGGATTTAACGAAGGGCTATTGGCAGATCCCCTTATCTCCAATATCCCGCGAAAAAACAGCCTTCACTACGCCGTTTGGATTGCACCAATTTGTGACGCTTCCGTTTGGGGTGTTCGGGGCGCCGGCGATGTTCCAGCGCCTGATGGACAAAATACTCGGCCCTCACGCAGCATATGCCGCTGCTTATTTAGACGACATCATCATTTACAGTAATGATTGGCAGCGGCATATGCAACATCTGAGGGCGGTATTGTCGGCGCTGAGACGGGCCGGGCTCACGGCCAACCCACGGAAGTGCGCAATTGGGCGAGTGGAGGTAAGGTATCTGGGCTTCCACTTAGGTCACGGGCAGGTGCAGCCCCAAATTGATAAGACTGCAGCCATTGCAACCTGTCCGAGATCCAAAACCAAAATGGAGGTGAGACAGTTCCCCGGCCTGAGGCGGGCGGTGGGGGTATGTGGAGAGGTAAGCATGATCGAATACCCAATAAAGGGGGAGAGCATGCTCAGAGCCCGGCGGCTAATCAGCAGGCCAATCCGAAATAATAAGCAACACCTGTTTATTCTAGTGATTGGACCGGAGAGACACCCGTCTTAAGGAGAACGGGAGGAACAGTCGGGAGAGAGAGCTGAACGACGGCCACATAGTGGGAGCTGTCCAGTACAGTTGTGACTTAAAAATAAAATCTGTTACTTACCTCAACGCCGACCCTGTCTTCTTCCCACACAAAGAACCTTTGTTACAGAAATTAACGCAGTTACTTTAACTGTCATAATTGCTAACAATACAGCAACAAACACCAGCAGTCACAGAATCACAACATAACAGGATCACATCGAAACACTGTCCCCCTCACATACATACACTGCACACACTAGACGTTCTATTAGAGTGTTTTACTTTCAAAATGGGATATAAATTCATCCCATTGGCGTTTTAAATTCTTTTGAACATAATTAAGTGCTGCTTGTAAATCAGACAACACTTCTGTTTTTGCTCTTGTTGTCAATTGCAGGAAAAAATGATTGATAAAAGTGTCATAATAAGCTGATGTGAGTTTAACTGCAGGCGCTGCTTAATGCAAATGCTGGCAGACGTTGCAAAAAACCCCGTGGCTGTTGCCAACTACAGGCCTAAGCCAGTCTTGCCCTCCAGCCAGAGGTCCGAAAACTTGCTAGCCAGTCGAGTAACCAGTTTGTTTCAGCACGCACTCGAACAAACACCACCTCACATGATATAACTCAGCTTTGACCACACTTAGTTAATATTGTTCATTTATTCATTTGCTGGAAATTAGAACTGAATTTAGAAATAGTTTACCATTTCTAAAAGTAATCTTTGCACTCAACAAACTAAATTAAATATGTAGGCTAATGGATGCCTTCAGTGGAGTGAGTTTACATTATTTTCTTACTCCACGAAAGTAAAAGGAGTAAATCAAAAAGAGAAAGTAAAGGGGCTGAATGGAGGAAGCTCGTTCTTTATTCTCGTGCTGCAGACGGTCTGTTAAACTGTTTTCTCACAAGTGAAGCGTTCAGTTTTTTCACTTACAAAGTCAGTCATCTAAATGGCAAATGCACCATGTCTCTACACAACTGACTCTTAAAGGGAATGGGAGATGAGATGAGACTCTGATTTGTTTAATGCATGTTATGCTCACAACACACTCATAACTCATTAAGAGAATAAACACAAGCCTGTTAGACCATGCGTTGCAGCGCAGAGTGTATTTTTACGTTCTTAAAAATTGTGTGGATTTGGGTATTCCCTTAATGCTTTTGCGCCATGCCCTTTAGACTTTCGGCATAGATCGTTAAAATAGAGCCAACTGACTTAAATGTCATTCCGTGTAATAATAGTCTACATATCAAATATCTTATCAGGAATATTTAGAAGATCAAGTCTCAATTTAAGTCTTACTGTGAAAGCTGAAAATACTAATTATACTAATTAGATGATATGTATTTTGTAGTTTGTATTATGTTTTACCAATATGTCATAATAAATAATCAAATTTAGGATAAGTATTTTTATATTTCAATTATCATAGGTTTCCCAGAGATGGGATGCGGCTGGAAGGGCATCCGCTGCGTAAAAATGTGCTGGATAAGTTGGCGGTTCATTCCGCTGAGGCGACCCCAGATTAATAAAGGGACTAAGCCGACAAGAAACTGAATGAATTAATTAATAAATTAATTATCATAGATCATATTTACTTTCTATATATTTTAATTATTACTACATTATGTTAAATAAATGGATCTGAGGCCAGTTGCACCACCAGTGCGTAAGTTAAAACGTGGCTTAGTTATGACTTAAAGAGACACTAAGGCCCAATTTTTGTACCCCTACCCCTTCCCCTTAAAACCAAGTTTGAAGGGCTTAGAAATTTACCCCAAAGAAAGGGGACAGCACTACAGCACCTGCACACATCATCATATGTCATTGCAATCTCGTGTTTTATATGAGATCAGACGATCGCAACTGCTGTAGTTATTCTAATTTCTTTATTTTTTGGTATTTATCTTCAGGAAATCACTGAAGGCATATATTATGTTATCATATCGATGTAATGTGGCAATAAACTTGTACCTGTACTGTGCATTTACACTATGGCCATATTCATCCATGTAAACACACAATAACAACATTAACATTATAGCAGACACTGTATAAAGCTCATTCCCAGCCACTAGACTTTTCTGACAGGGTATTGGAGCGTCACTGAGTGTCAGAATGTTGTGGGACTGCTATACAGGTGTTATTATTATGGACTTAGATGACAGTAAAACACGAACGCTGTTATGAATGTATTAAAAAATAAGCTTGTTTGTTGTAAAAATTCATAATAATGACAAAGAAACTAATTTGTGCATCTCATTACTTCCGAGTGCAGCCATGCTGCCGCTGTAGCTGGCGTATTCAGGGAAATTTTCTTACCCCTTGGTTTTGAGTGCGGTCCTGAAAAATCTCTCTTTCAAGGCCTATCTACCTCTTCCCCTTAGCCCCACGCCTTCAAGCTAAAGAGAATTGGGACACCCCTACCCCTTCACGGAAACGTGCATAACAAGGAATAAGGGTAAGGGGTAGAATTTGGATTGGGCCTAAGCTACAATTTACACACTACTGAATATTTTAGTGTTGCACCACTGGACTTAGTTTAAACGTAACGCTACATTCCAACTAAATATTTACGGCAGCCTCCCCCATGTATAACGGTAGAAAAGAGACTACAGTGAGATTAGTTTACATAGAGGAGCTCGCGGTAAAAATGAAGAATGATCTCCCTCTACTCACATCCTTATTGTCCTCCCAAATCGCGCATTCTATTTCGGGTTGTGAAAGAAGAGTTTCATTATTTTCAAAGAGTGTTTTTTTTTCATTGTATTCATCAATTCAAACAAAAATTTTACTTATGAATAAGTTTTTCTCTCTGCTTGTTTCTCTTTCCTGTGTAGGATATAAAAAAATCAAGTTTATTGTTTTGAGAACTTCATGTGTTTATCGTGTGCATTCACAGCTCGCGATGCAGGTGTGTGAGTCGCCTGCTATTAGTGACTGACTGTAATTTAATTTACTATAAAATGTGTGAATTATTATTTAATTTTCACAGGACAGTTAGATATAGATGCATTAGTTGTAGAATTTTACAGTAGTTTAACGATTTAAATACTTTTTATTGGATATTATATCATTCAATGTGAATACGCATTACGGAGAGCTTACGACCTACTAACTCCGGTTTGCCTTAAGAACATGTGCTGCAACCGAAGTGAGAACGAATTTAGTTACTAAGCCACTAGTGTGGACTTTACGTTTCAGTTTAATAAAGAACCTACGAACAGCAGGTGCAACCCTACCCAACAGAGTGACAATTTAACATGATTTCATCCATATTTCTAAACGTCCATAAATGTTATGTGTAACATTAAGGACACTTGTGATTAAATTAATTTGATGCAGACGCCTCATCTTTGACCCATATATCTGTGTGTACACACACAGACACAGACCGGAATGCTTTTTTACTAATTTTTCTCCACACCCACCTACCCAGGTACTGCATGTGTATTTGTGTATGTTCGCATTCTTGTGAGAAGAGTGAAATGCAGCACCTCTTCAGAGATCTGACTGCTGTGTGCCGTCTGTCTCTCCAGGTCTCTCCTAAGCAGTGTGTTCTGTTTCTCCAGCTGCAGAACCCTGCGTGCCAAGTGAACACTACACACACACAAGCACACACACACACGCACACACGCACATTTAGAAACCTATGATTAGAGTCACGCAGACATAAAAACAGTTAGTAAAAACAAAGATGAGCTTCTGGTTCTCAAAGAAGAGTGACCTCCTCAGACTTCACCTTTGCTTCAGTCTTCTCTTGGCAGTTGTTGGAATGTTTGCACCATAACCATATGAAAACAGCACCCTTTCTGCCTCATCTTCATTCTCCACTACAAACAACAACAACAAATATTATCATGAAGAAGAATAAAAAGTGTGTTTAAGAGCAGCTGTGTGTAGACCACCCAGGTAGAGTCGTAGCCAGAAGGGAGAGCATTAATACTAAAAACGAGACACTATGAAAACAGTTTTCTGCCTTCTTACAGTATATAATGTGTAGGAAGGTTTATGCTTCAAGTCGAAAATGTTGAAATGTTGTTCAAAGGTGAAAACAAGGCCAAGAAAATGAAGAAAAAAAAAATCCAAGATAAAGAGAAAGAAAACATCTAGTAATGTACACAATATGGTTTTGGAAAAAAAAAAAACTTTTGCACTATTTTTAATATTGTTTTTTTAAAATGTAATATCCCATAAGTTTCCCAGTGATGGGTTGCAGCTGGAAGGGCATCCGCTGCATAAAACATGTGCTGGATAAGTTGGTGGTTCATTCCACTGTGGCGACCCCAGATTAATAAAGGGACTAAGCTGAAAAGAAAATGAATGAATGAATGCATATCCCTTAAAATAGATATAAATCTAGTGCTGATTATTGATCGAGCAGTTTCATTCATTATTTTATTAAAAATCTAACTCAAGCAAGAACCACCCCTTGTCATGCGCCCCAAGTCATCTTGCATTTTACACAGTTGATTGGTAATGAAACTCAAAAACTGTGGTCATATGTGTGTCATATGGGTCATATAAATTGTCATAAGATATACTGGAAGTTACAACTCCAATATTAAACTAGAAAAGTAAAGTTTGTGGACACATTTTAAGGTGGTTTGAAAAAGCCTACTCTGAACATTTGAAGTAGTTTTAAAAAAATTTAATAATTGAAGTCGTTTTAAGGAAGTTTAAACCAGTTGGCATAGACTAAATATTGGTTAGCCGGTTTCTAGTATGCATTGGCATGGTTCTTGGTAGGTGGTTGCTAAGGTGTTGCTAGGCGGTTGCTAGGGTGTTCTGAGTGGTTGCTAGGGCTTTTCTTGGGTGTTCTAGTAAGTTGTTAAGGTGTTGCAAGGTGGTTACTATGGTATTCTATGTGGTTTCTAGGTCAACCACAGAAATGTTGCAAAGGCATTGCTAGGCAGTTGCTAGGTTGTTCTAAGTGGTTGCTAAGGCCTTGCTAGGATGTTCTACATGGTTGTTAAGGTGTTGCTAGGTGGTTACTATGGTGTTTTGAGTGGTTGCTAGGTCATTGCAAAGATGTTGCTAGGTGGTTGCTTGGGTGTTCTGAGTGGATGCTTAGCTGTTGCTAAGGCATTGCTAGGTCGTTTCTAAGATGTTGCTAGGTGGTTGCTAGGGTGGTCTAAGTGGTTGCTCAGCGGTTGCTAAGGCATTGCTAGGTGGTGTTAAGATGCTGCTAGGCAGTTGCTAGGGTGTTCTGAGTGGTTGCTAGGTAGTTACTATGGTGTTCTGAGTGGTTGCTAAGGCATTGCTGGGCGGTTGCTAAGGCGTTGCTAAGATGTTGTTAGGCGGTTGCTGGGGTGTTCTGAGTGGTTGCTAGGTGGTTGCTAGAGTGTTCTGAGTGGTTACTAAGGCATTGCCAAGCGATTATTAGGGTATTCTAGGTGGTTACAAAGGTGTTGCTAGGCAATTACTAAGGTGTTCTGAGTGGTTGCTAGGGTATTCTTGGTGGTTGCTAAGGTGTTGCTAGGTGGTAGCTAAGATGTTCTGAGTGGTTGCTAGGCAGTTGCTAACATAAATTAACATGAATCTTGTATGATTTATCATGTTGCTTGTGTGTTTTTAGCATAAATTAGCATGTTGTTAGCATTGTTCTAGTATGACTTAGCATGCCACTAGAAAGTTTCTAGTAAATTTTAGCATGTTAGCATGAATTTAGTATGATTTAGCATGTTGATAGTATGGATTAGTGTGTTAGAATGCTGCTAGTATGTTTCTAGTATGAATCAGTATATAGTATTGATTGGTTTGTTGTTAATATGTCTAATGTAAAGTCAATGGCATTTTTTTACAATAGAAGTCTATGGTACAGTTGCTAAGGTGCCATAAGTGGTTGCTAGTGTGTGGCTAGTAAGTTGAAAGGTCATCAGTGATTGTCAGATTGGTAGAGTTAAATGAGTCTGTTTGACAGTCTGGCACAGAGTTATGAGGTCATAAAGTTTGGTTCAAAGTTAAGTCAATGGGACTTTTTTGAGTTTTCAAAAGTTTATTTTTATTTTTTTATTTTTTTTAGGTTTTTTAGGCTTTAACTTTTTTTAAGCCACCAACAAGATCTGCTTTTGTTCCAAATAACATGAGCACAAAAGTGGCACTTAATCAAACAACATTTCAGCAAATAATAAGTAAATATTGTGCTTAGGCACAATATTGTCAATAGTGTTGAGTAGGGCTGCACAATATTGGAAAAAATTGAGATTGCGGTATTTTTTTCTCTACGATATATGGTAATATATCTTAACATATTGAGACATAACTTTACCAGATGACTTAAATAACTTTTTTTTTTTTTTACAAAGACTTTAGATTGATTGGGATGACTTTATAGGGGAGTGGAATATAAATGTGAATTTATGTAATTTCTATACATATAATAAACAATAAATAAACACAATGGAGCAAATATTAAAGTGAATTAAACAATTTGAATTGCTCACCAGTTTAACACTAAACAGGTTAAAGATCTGTCTCTTGGTGTACAGTGCATCAATATTGAGGAGAATTTGGACTGAAAGTCCACAGTGTCTGCTGACTTTAACTAGTCCTCTCATCAGCAGAAAGAATCTAAAGACTAGACAAACCTCCATTTTACTGCAAATTTAAAAATGCAATTAAATAGTCCCTAAGGCCCTGACAGGAGGGTCATATTTATTCTTATTCCATAGCCTGTTGAAATTCTTGATTCTGATTGCCTGGAAGTTGTGCAATAAAATACTGTAATGCAGAGCACCAGAAATTATTCCTTACATACACTAATCTGTACACTCAAGAAGATCAAAGCTGTGGTAAAATATATTTTATGCAGTCTGTCAATGACTACTCTGGAAACAGTTCTTCTGCAAAACATGCATGTAAACATGCAAGTTTACTAATATAATCAGTTGCATTATCAGGTCAGAATTTCAAGCATGTTAAATACGCTGTGTGTCGGTTTCCTTCACATCTAAATTGTTCTGCATGTTCAAAATGCCATACTAAATCAGAACTGAAGATGGTTTGACTAAAAGGCCTTAGGGCTGTGTCCTTAAACAACCCTCTTCAGTGAATATGCTGACACTGAGCCGAGGTGATGAGAAAGGCTGGCCTAGCCAGGTTTTAAAATCCCCCAGGTTATTAACCACAGCAAGTTAACAACAGGTTTTTAACGTCATCAACTCTGCACAGATCAAACGTAAAAAGAATGCCTAGCGCAATGATTGCAGGTTGATACTGGATGCGGTCCCTTATCACTGTGCTGCTATTCTATAGTTAAGCCGTTTCCCTCCTCTCTCTTTTATGTTCTTCTCTTCAAATTGCCTGTTACTGTGGTTTCAAAGTCAGTTACACTTTTCTGGATGTATTACTTCACTGGAAAGCAGTATGTTAAAGAGTATGTTTTCACATTGGCTGTATAGTTTGCAACAGCCGTTTTCAAACTAAGTAGTTTTAATTCAAATATACATGTTTGAAAAGTTTATCAATATTTATTCAATATTTTTGAATGTTGGTTGCGCCTTATTTATAAAAATTACAATAAACTAGCAAAAGTGGGCTCAGTCATATCATAAGTGCACCTGGGCCATTTGAATTAGACTATGTTCTTGTATAGTTAAAATGGAGCCCATTCGGTCATTCATTTGTTCAATTTTGTTCAATACTAATTTAGTAATTAAGTAACTAGCTTTTTATATGAATGAGTCTGCTGATTCTTTCAAAACATGAATTCTACACTAGGACAATATATCGTTTGAGCATTGATTTCACAATGGGCGCTATCATACACCCGTCGCAATGTGGCGCAATAGTCTTTTGCTAGTTTCAGCTTGGCGCAAGAGTCGTTTTGAGGCATTGTGGTACGCTGTTTAAATAGCAAATGCATTTGCGCTCATATGTGCGCCCATAGGCGTACTGGTCTAAAAAGGAAGGCGTTCTGAGGCGCAGTGCTGGCGCGTTGCTATTTTGAGAAACTAAAATAGATTTTTCATTAGACCAAAACAAACCCGGTCTAAACTCCAGCGCAGAGTTGCGCCTCGCTTTCACACTGCTTAATACGCACAAGAGAGCAATACGCAAATATCTTTACATATGTAAAGATTGTAATATTAAGGATATATATAGTATATAAATATAAAGGATTAAAATATTACAAAACATATTATTTTCTAGCCTACATAAATATGAAAAACCACTGATTTTATGCCTTCTTCATCTCGGGAGGCTTTTTCTGTTCATTCATAACAATTTGCTTTTGTATAATGTTATTATTATTAGCAGTATTATTTATTATATCCATATTTATATTTGTTTTATTAAAAACAAGCTTAGATTTGCCCACCTGCAGGTTTTAGATCATATGGGGCACAGCATGTGTTTTAGGATATAACATTTTGAACACACTTCATTTTTATTGTTCATTTATTCGTTTGCTGGAAATTAGAACTGAATTTAGAAATAGTTTTGAAACGAATATTTGCGTTTAACAAACAAAATTAATTATGTATAGGCTAATTGATGTCTGTGCGAAAAGGTTTCCCTATCCACAAGAGCAAAAGCGAAAGTGAAATTACTTTACGTCATGTAAATAGCGAATGCGCTTATGGCGTGACGCAGCTGGCTCTTAAAGGTATTGGGAGATGAGACTCTTGATTGGTTTATTCTCAAAACACACCTATAACTCATAAAGAAAATAAACTCAACCCTTTTAGACCATGCGCCACGGCGCAAAGCGGATTTTCCCATCCTTATATTGGAAAATATGGATTATAACACGCCCTGAATGCGTTTGCGCCCTGCGCTTTCCGTTTTGCGCATGGACCGTCAAAATAGAGCCCAATGTGTGCATCCATAATAGTCACATTGCAAGATATGCAATGTTGAGTTGGGATTATAAGTGATTAGGAACCACAGTTTAAAACACATGAGATTTGTGGGGAGACTGCAGTTTAAGCACAAAGTTAATCATGTGCATGTGTTTTTAATATGTAAGCATTTTAAGAGCGTTCAAGGTATTAGAGCATAAAGCAGTTTAATTAAATTCATTTTATTAAAACAATTTATATGATGAAGACTATGCATTATCTTATGAATATGCACAAATATAATATTCCTATAGTTTCCTATTAAAATATGAATTTAAAAGATAGATTTGTGAGGGGTGTATTTATCTATGCTGAGCACCGTAGGTCAGCAAAATGTATGATACTGTTTTTGGATATTTTAATGAAACAATTGTACATATTGTGCCTCTAAAAACCTCTCTTTTACACATGTTGTATAACTCTAAATAATTCACTTGCAATGACTGAATCAGTCTGTTTTCTTACTCTCTGCAGCCTGCATGGTAACATCGTCCAGCTCCTTTTCCAGCCTCTCATATGTCTCTAGTCGTGCCTGATGCTCAGAATTCTGGGCTTGCAGTTCAGTGATGCGTTTCTCGGATGATGTTTGAAGCCCATAAAACTCTTTTGTTAGAACCTGCAAAAGCAGAGAGAGAAGGGCAACAATATAATGGCCGAAGCTGAGTAACAAGGGTGGTGTCATAACATCATGTACAAATAGGTTTTATGATGCTGACAAATATGTACAGTCTTTATTTAATAGAGCAGTAATGGGGTTCAACCCTTGTCTGGTGTCTGAATGAATTGAAAATCAGTGTGTTGACATTTGAAGAATCAAATTGTGAGCTAATACTTCAAGAGTATATCAATATTTGTCATTAAAAATTAATCTTTACACCTAAAACTTTCTAAACTGTCTTCTTTCAGTGGAATACACAAGTAAAAATACTCAGGATCCAGAATGCCAAGCTTAAAACTGGCAAACTGGCATTATTAAAACAGACCATAAGAGATGTTTAATGACTTAACTTAAACGTTGGTCTGTTTCTGCTGAAGTCATGAAGTTCTGTATAATCATTTTTATGAAATGCTACAAAGAATCTAATGTAAAATGAATGAACTTCACAATATTACAATTGGAAGTGAAAACACTTTAAAATAATGGTTCATTGGTTAATGTATTTGCTAACATAAACAAACCATTAGTAATACATTTATTACAGTATTTAATCATGTTTGTTCATTTTAGTTAATACACAGAGTTAACATGAACTAACATGAACTAACGTTATTTCATGTAAATTGACATTAACTTTAAATTGTAATAATACATTAGTTAATGTTGGACTACATTATTCATACTTAGTTAATGTTAGTAAATACATTCGCTAACATTAACTAATGGACCATTATTCTAAAGTGTTACCAAAATTACTTTAAAATAAAAAATAAGCTTAAAACACTAAATTTATTATCAATTTCAAATACTAGTTAATTTAGGGATGTCAAAAATAACATCTATACGATCCATACTTCATATATAGTATACAAAAAAGTACAAAATATTTACCTTTACTTTTAAAATATAAATTAAAAATAATGTTAATGATGACAACTGTGAAAACTTGTGAAGAATTAAAACTTTAAATTTTGTTAAAAAAGTAGTTTTATGCCACCTTAAACATCCAATATTCATTGATGCTTATAATTATACATTATTAAAACCCCAACAGGCCGGTAACCAATACAATACTAATTTTTGTGTATACATGAGTATATTTTTATGGTACATTCATGACACACTCATACTACTTTTATTTTATCTTTGGAACTTGACAACTACTGTTTACTTTATTCCATAGTAAACAGTGGTCAGTAATTTCTTCCATTTTCTTCTTTTAGTGTTTCTTGAAAAGATGAAAGTCAAGCGTATCAGAAATGACATAAACTTGTTGTAAATGATGACAGAATGTTGAAACGTTCCTTTAAGGAATTAACAGCTTGAATTACTAAGCAATTAACAGGTTTTAACTTGCAGTGAGTCCAAAGGAAATCACTTTGTTCGGGATTTATGTGCACGACATCGCTGCCATAGAGATTTAACCCAAATGAAAGATTTATTTATTTTACAGAGCCTTGCCTCCAGTTTTTTCTGATGTTTCTCACACTCAATTTGACAAAGGCTGAGGTTCCTGGCTGTCTCTTCCTGGACCATCTGGGATCGCTCCAACTCAAACTTTTTCAGCTTCACCTGGTTGAGCAGTTCTGCCACCCTGCTGTCTGAACCCAGCTGCAGCTGCCTGAACCTGGACACAAGCAAAAACATCTGCAAACTTTGTTTTTTTTTCTGTAATCAAAATGACATAGTGTGTAAACTAAAAGCTTAAATGACATGTGAGGACTTTAAAGTTCGTTTGTATGTTTTCCACTGTAATGTTGTGAAATATCATTCCAATCTAAATAACTATTTTATTTTTTAAACATATTTTAAAATGTTTTATTCAAGTGATAGAAAAGCTACATTATGTTGAACATTTTCAGTGTCTCATAAACATTTAGAAATCTTTATAAATACAAAATGATTCATAGAATTTACCTCACCCCAAGGAAACATCACTTAATGAAACTAACATCATCTCCCAATTGTCATAGGTACATACAAACATACAGTTTAATTATTAGCCCCCCTGAATTATTAGCTATTTTTTCTCAAATTTCTGTTTAACGGGGAGCAGTTTTTTTCCAACACATTTCTAAACATAATAGTTTTAATAACTCATTTCTAATAACTGATTAATTTTTGTCTTTGCCATGATGACAGTAAATAATATTTTACTAGATATTTTGAAGACACTTCTATACAGCTTAAAGTGGCATTTAAAGGCCTAACTAGGTTAATTAGGCAAGTTAGAGTCATTAGGCAAGTTTTTGTATAATGATGGTTTGTTCTGTGGACTATCAGGAAAAAATGCTTGAAGGGGCTAATAATTGGAAGACTTTCTCTAGAAGAAAAAAATTGTATCAGACATACAGTGAAAATTCCCTTGCTCTATAAACTTAATTTGGTAAATATTTAAAAAAGAAATACAATTCAAGGGGGTGGGGGTGGGGTGTGTACTCCATGGATATGTGCATAAACTAAGATAAAATATATGCTATTGTGATTTTTTTCTTTGCTATTTTATTTAACCTGTGTGTAAAAATCCTATTTATCTACCTATGTTAAAAGTGCTGTAAGAAGTTAAATGCAAAGGTAATTTTATTTACTTTTGTTGTTTATTTATATGTATTGTAACCTTTTATAATTTTATTTTTTTTATCTTTCTTCTTGTTTAAGGCTCTGATTTTTTTTTACCTTTTTTATTTAATTAGTTTTTTGTTTTTTTTTGCCAGGGGTAGGTGGGGTATTATTGGAAAATGCAGTTGGTTGCCATCCTTGTCTACAACAATTATACTAGATTTTTTCCAACTGTTCAATAACAATTTGATCACAAAAAATGCATAAATAATCTTTTTAATATTCTTATTTGATTCACAAGAACATCTTTTTAATTACAGCATATGTATATTTTAATATACAGTAGAATCTTTTTTTCAGGATTATTTAATAAATAGAAGGTTAAAAATGACAGCATTTCTTTAAAATAGTCTTTACCGTCACTCAAATGGTGTTTAAACAAAACAGGAATAGAAGAAAAATCTCAGCTGTGGCTCACCTTAGGCTAAGTAACTGCTAAATTAAGGGGATGTCAAGCTTAGATGTGACCGCCAGTGACGTGATAAGTGCATTTCCTAGGGCAGAAAATCACTGTTTTATCATGAAACCCCAAATCCCAACATGCCTAAGCAGATCAAGTTTCTGTTTGCATCTTCCTAAATTTACAGCCAGGTCTCTGATGGATTAAGCCAATTTTACAGAGAGCTCGAGGGGTTTTGGTTGAAACCGTAACCACACCTATGGAGGGGCCAAACTGGCAGGTCAACATTTTTCTCAAATGTTTGTGCGTTGTCACTAACATTCAGTCAAATGTAGGCACTTTTGTAAAGAATACAATGGAAATGTCATCACTGTGGTGACCAACACCTTTGGAAATAATTATGACAAATTGTACTATAATTGGCCAACTCCCATCATAGATTATGGAGTAAGACTAGATATTGTTTAGCTTGTTGATTTAAAGCATATTAGAGTTGTTTTGTTTATATAAATTTAAGGAACAGAAAGGGAGAGTAAGGAGGCTGCCGCAATAGTGTGCGATAAGGAGTGGTTGTCTGACTAAAATTTGATTGCACCATTTACCGTATAAGTATGTGATCCTTGAAAAACAACTGCTAATGGACTTTAGACAACAGTAAATATTTAATTGTGACCCCGGTCCACATAACCAGCGTTATGTTGGTTATATTTTTTGGCACTAGTTGAAAACACATTGTAGGGTTTACATTTTTTCGTTTATGCCACAAAAAGAATTAGAATTTTAGTTAAAGATAGTATTAAATATATGGTATTTAAGATATATTTAGTGGTGACACATTACTCAGTGGTTAGCACTGCCGCTTCACAGCAAGAAGGTCACCGGTTTTAGCCCCAACTGGGTCAGCAGGCATTTCTGTGTGGAGTTTGCATGTTTTCCCTGTGTTCGCAATGGTTTCCTTTAGGTGTGTCAGTTTCCTCCACAGTTCAATTCAATAATAATAATACTAAGTCCCTACATTTATATAGCACTTTTCTGGGCACTCAAAGTGCTTTACACATATGGGGAATCTTCTCATTCACCACCAGTGTGCAGCATCCACCTGGATGACGCAATGTTAGCCATATTACGCAATGCTGCACACCACACCCCAGCTGATAGGTGGAGAGGAGAAAGAGTGATGAAGCCAATTATGATATAGAGATGGTTAGGAGGCCATTGGGCAAATTTGGCCAGGATGTTAGGCTAGGGGTTAAACCCCTACTCTTTTTCGAAGGACATTACGGGATTTTTAATGACCACAGAGAGTCAGGTCCTCAGTTTAACGTCTCACACAGACTGCAGGTTGGGCGCCCCCTGCTGGCTTTACTAACACCACTTCCGGCACCAACCTAGCTTTCCCTTGTGGTCTCCCATCCAGGTACTGACCAAGCACAGCCCTGCTTAGCATTCAGTAGGCAACCATGTGAGAGTTGCAGAGAGCTAGCTGCCAGCTAATACATACATGCACTATAGGTGAATTGATTAAGCTAAATTGGCCATAGTGTATTAGTGTGAATGTGAGAGTGCATGGGTGTTTCCCAGCCCGGGGTTGCAGCTGAAAGGTTATCAGCTCCGTAAAACATATACTGGATAAGTTGGCAGTTCATTTCACTGTGATGATCCCTGATAAATAAAGGGACTGAGCCTTTGTCTTGTTGGACTTTGTCTTCCTGGAATATAATCTTTAATTAATATACAGTATATATATATATATATATATATATATATATATATATATATATATATATATATAGATATATATATAGATATAGATAGATAGATAGATAGATAGATAGACAGACAGACAGACAGACAGACAGACAGACAGACAGACAGACAGACAGACAGACAGATAGATAGATAGATAGATAGATAGATAGATAGATAGATAGATAGATAGATAGATAGATAGATAGATAGATAGATAGATAGATAGATAGATAGATAGATAGATAGATATCAAAACTCTTGTAATGTGCATAACTGAGCACTTAATTTGGACTTTGAACTTTAATTTTTCAATACTTCTTTTTTTTTTAAGCCTCAGAATCTTTTCTATTAGTTGTATTTCGGTCAAATATTGTCCTATCCTAATGACATGTACATCAATAAAAAGCTTATTTGTTCAAAAAGTGATGCATACATCTCAATTTTAAATAATGAACACTTATATGTTTGTGGTCCATGGTCACAATTATGGCTCGTTTTGTTTTTCTCTGCATGACGCAATGCAATGCAACTCTCATTTCTATTTTCCCTCCCCCCTCTTAAATTTGTCGACCCAAAATAGAGTTGCTGGACAACATGTTCACGGAGCTCTCAACAGAAGGGTAAAAGAGCATCTGTCGTTTTTGCCCTTAATCGAGCTTCTCTGTGAATGTGAGCAATCCGTTCCCCGAGGCAGAAAAACGTAGGGTATGCCCAACAACTGTGCGCAGAGTATCTGCTGGTATGCACGGCATGTGCCTGGAGCTCAGTGACACCATAAGCCTCTCGGATGGGCAAATAAGGACTGACCACTCACAAGAAAGAGGAGGGGCCACAACCTGCACCTCTAGACACATCAGAAGACACTTCATTAAAAACAAAAAGAGAGAGAAAGAGAAAAAGAGAGATAAATCCTAAAGTAGTACCAGCAAACCAGGAGAACAAAGTCCAGGCAGCTTAACAATAAAGGTTTAGTTTACTAAAAAAAAATCTATATTTTTTTAAACCATCGCTTGAGTGCTTCCTAGCCTTAACTAGTCTCTTTCTTCCTGCTAAACACAAACAAATATTTTTTAAAGCAACATAGTGAACGGTAGCCACTGACTTTGTTTACATATAAAAAAAATAAAAATACTATGAAAGTCAAATATCCTTCAAAATGTCTTAAAGTGTGTTTAACAGAAGAAAAAATACTTCAGCACAAGTTTGAAACAAGAGGCTAAGTAAATGATAAAAGAGTTTACATTTTTGGTTGAACCATCCGTTTAATCCTTGTTACTTGTATCAACTCTTACTTATTTATTTTTTTAGTCATTTACTTAACAATAGAAAATATATACTGTGGTTTTACCTTTAAAGGCAAGTTTTTCCTAGCTTTATTAGATAATATTTTATAGATTGAAAATTTGTATATACCTACGCATAGATGGTTATTAAGTTTAGAGAATGGAAATGACATACCATGAGCATCAAACACAATTGTTTCCTTATTCTCATGTAAATACCATGAGTGTAAAATCCCAGACAAAACAGACCAACTGGAACAAAACACAGAACTCTGACCATTGACCTGAAATTGTTAGGGCCCTATCATACACCCGGCGCAGTGTGGCGCAGGACGCGGCGCAATAGTCTTTTGGTAGTTTCAGCTTGGCGCAAGAGTCGTTTTAAGCCGTTGCGCTACGCTGTTAAAACAGCAAATGCAATAGCGCTCATTTGTGCGCCCATAGGCGTTCTGGTCTAAAAAGGAAGGCTTTCTGAGGCGGACCGCTGGCGCGTTGCTATTTTGAGAAACTATTATAGATTTTTCATTAGACCAAAACTAACCCGGTCTAAACTCCGGCGCAGAGTTGCGCCTTGCTTACACACTACTTAATACGCACAAGAGAGCAATAGGCAAATATCTTTACATATGAAAAAAATTCAATATTAAGGATATATATAGGAGATAATAGGAATAGATATAGGATATAAATATAAATGATTAAAATATTACAAAACATATTATTTTCTAGCCTACATAAATATGAAAAATCACTGCTTTTATGTCTTCTTCATCTCGGGAGGCTTTTTCAGTTCATTCATAACAATTTGCTTTAGAATAATGTTATTATTATTAGCAGTATTATTTAATATATCCATATTAATATTAGTTTTATTAAAAACAAGCTTAGATTTGCTCACCTGTCAGGTTTTAGATCATATGAGGCATGGCAGGTGTATTTGGAAATAACTCAGTATTTTGACCACACTTCGTTAATATTGTTCATTTATTAGTTTGCTGGAAATTAGAACTGAATTTAGAAATAGTTTTGAAACGAATATTTGCGCTTAACAAACAAAAGTATTTATTTGTAGACTAATTGATGTCTGTGCGTAAAGGTTTCCCTATCCAAGAGCGAAAGTGAAAGTAGTTCCATTATCTCTCATTCTCACGCAGATGCTCTGTTTAACAACTGTTCTGTTAAAAAACTGTCAACTGTTAACTGTTTGCTTGTGAAATGCTCATTTTTTCCACTTAGACCTACTTTGCGTCCTGTAAATAGTAAATGCGCTCTTGGCGCGACGCAGCTGAGTCTTAAAGGTAATGGGAAATGAGACTCTAATTGGTTTATTCTCAAAACACACCTATAACTCATTAAGAAAATAAACTCAACCCTTTTAGACCATGCGCCTTGGCGCAAAGCAGATTTCCCGTCCTTAAATTAGCAAAAACACGTCCTGACATGCCCTGAAAGCATTTGCGCCCTGCGTTTTGCACTTTGCGCATGGACAGTCAAAATAGAGCCCTTAATATGCATGACGTAGGCCGCATTTTGGATATGCGCAAAAAAGCGGTTGGTCGAAACGCCAAGAAGCACATATATTTTGAAAATGGGCATAAAAATACATGCACATAACAGAGTAGGATAAACTTTTTATACGATCAGAAAAGATGCACTTTAACTGTGATGGAAACACTTTTACCAAACAAATTCCAGTATGCGCAAAAAAAAAAAAAAAAAAAAAGTCATGTGATTGATAAAATGTGATGATAAAATGTGTGTATGGACAAACCAGCAGGCTGACCACTTTGTAAAACATCTGAAATGTTGTTTTGGTCATTCTAAAACACCTTAACTGTTTCAGTATTATTATTATATAAAGGTATTAATTACTTCCAGAATCAAGTGTGTCTGTGCTCCGTGTCTGACACCTTCAAACGCTACCGCACATTTACACCGCGAGTGTCAGGATTGTGTTTTGAGGTAAAACTTATTTATTGCATAAAGAAAAGATTCACGCAGCTTCTCCTACCAAAGCAAATTCCATTTTTACTGCTGATATTTGGCGCCAGTTAATTGACTCATTGGATGGAAACACTGCTTTACTCGCACAACTTTTATGTGATAATCCAGTTTTGCACATAAAGGTGATTCGCATTTTTGGATGGAAACACAGCTACTGTCAAAATTTATAGAGCATTAGAGCAGAACTCATTAATATTCATGATGGTTCCAAATATGGTAAAAGCTGAGCTTTTTATTTTAGGTGTGATTCCTGTGGACATAAAAGAGTATATAAAGCCATTTCTGGATACTTTCTGAACTTACCTAAGCTCTAGACATACTGTATTTATATCAGAGAACAATTTAACAAATTGAATGCACTTTATGGCCCATTAATATTTTAAATATTGTTTTGAATACACAAATTCACAATGTTGGCCAAAATGCAATAATAATAAAATATGTAACAAGTTCCACTGGATGACAGCCATGACGTCTCATTACTTGAATCAGTCATAGAGTTAGTAATTTACAAGAGCAACTCCAGTGGCTTTGCTCTGAACCATTTTCATTGGCGCAATGAAGCAAAACACTGTCAGTATTGTTTTTAAAACATAAGTAACTTAACATTGTACTTGATCAGGGACTCTGATCCCCATTTTTGTTCATTTATTAATCTCTAATTAAATAAATTGATGAGTGCAATAAATTGCTCATCTTTATGGTAATATTATGAAATGAACTAGATGCATCAAAGCATATTAGAATGACTCTGGAGCATCCTGTAACATTGAAGACTGAAGTACCAGCTTAACAGCCACGAAAATTGAATAATAGTGTTTGCATACACTAGCTCGACATTTCAAGTATGCAATATTTTAACCACTTCAACTGTCTATGTTTGGACTGCAGACATGTAAAATGAAAATACCCATCTTGTTCTGTTCTAGCCAGTTTAGCATGCTTTCTCACTCATGACATTCACCAGCACTGTAAAAACAAAGTTCACAAGCTAAATTAGCCCGTCAGACAGCTTTCACAACGCTGTGGTAACTCTCTGCTTTTTTCTTATTTTGTTCTTTAAGTATACATTTAGTCTTGAAGAGAACCCTGGATATTAAGATGCACATAATCCAATATAATGTAAATGTCAATAAAAAAAAAAATGTATAAAATAAACAAATAATTAAAAATCCACATAATTTCCTACATATTTTGGACTATGTAGACCTCTGTTATTTTTGATGGCATCATACGGTTTCACCATCATTGGCACTTCACCCATTACTGCTATTAACGCAACACAACTAGGAATACAAAACACTGATACAATGCAGTGGTATATGTGCTTTCCTTGTGATGAGAAGAAGAGAAAAGAATGAGAAGATGCCTGATTGATTATTACGTTTAGGCCTTTAGTAGAACACAGCTACTGAATGACTGAACAAAGCGAACAGCTGGGCACAGGTGGACATAGATGTGGTCACTTAAACCAAACATCTTACCATCAGTGATTCTCCACAAAAAGTCTAAACGCCCTCAGGTATCAAGTGAAATTTACACTGAGGAATGAAAGGTTGTAAGCATGCCAAAAGTCACCATAAGAGAAAGTTTAAGCTTATTTGCCAAGCATCAGAATGTTTATTGTATGGTGTTTGTTCACTTCACCTGATAACCAGCAGCATTTACTGCTCTTGTACAAAATAAATAATCAATTAGTAATCCTTTAAATAAAATTATGATGATTACAAATCACAAAACATTTACAAATAAAAAGTGACATATATCAGCATTTTGTGATCAAACTTCCAAGTTGTGTTGTGGTAAAGAAAAAAATAGCTACAACCATTGTAGCTCACCGTGTGCATTTATTTGATATCACACACTGTGCACATAAAAATGGTGCTCCTTATAATACAAATTAAATGTGAATTTTTTAAATAATGTGAATCCACCACTGGTTTTCTACTACATATTTCAGTAAAAGACATCACTTATGTTATATTAAGCCACGCTAGTCCTCTCTTTCAAGGCATAGTTCAACCAAAAAAAGAACATTTGCTCACCATTTACTCACTGGTTCTAAGCCTTAATATGTTTATTTTTTTCTATTGAACACAAAATAAGATATCTTGAAAAATGTTGTCACTAGGTTGCCTTTAACATCCATAGAAGGAAAACAAATTACTATAAAAATCATTCTGACTGGTATCTGTAATCGCCCTTAAGTAGCACAATATGTAACGAGTCAGCCATTTGGAGTGCTGTGCAAAACCATAGTGGACATTCTAAAGTGCACTAAAACCACTCCACAATGCACCAAAACAAGTGTACAATCAAGGAACACTCAACGGCAAGGGAAAGCCCATAATTCATTGTGAAATTTAGCAAACTGAATAAATTATTGGGTCTGAATACAAGAAGGCACCCGCAGCAGAATCCTATTGGTGTAAATTTCGAAATAATTAATTTCTTAACTGCTAAATTACCATTTGTACACATGACTAAAAAAAACAACCTTTTTATTGCTAATAGACAGCTGTGTTACTAACTATTACAAACACTTTCAATATTTCTATTTTATTTTAATCAACCAGGAAGGCGCAAACAAAACCCTTCTGGAGCACTCAAGTGTTTGATTTCACTCACTCATTTTCATTCACTCCTTTAAGTGGACTAATAGTGCGTGAGGGTGTAGAGGGTTTTAAAAATTCTTCAGAATATCTGAATAACAAGTTAGCAGCTAAATTCAGGTAAATAACAAAATGTCTGTCAAAAAACTGTCATTTTAACTAGCCACATTATCTTGTTTTTGATGATGGATTGTTCAGTCTTCTACCACAGCCCAGTGTCCAGAAACCGATACTGCTCTCCTTTAAGTGCAAACCCTGCCTGATTATCACAATGTACACATAAGGCTCCAACTGCATTTCATCACAATTGAAAGTTTAACAATGGCATGCTTAGCACCTCTGTCATGCTGACTCTCAAACCGTGGGAACGTATACTGTACGCTGAATTCCTCAAGAAAACAGGCTCTAAAAAAATAATTACAGCTATCACAACCAGGAGAACAACAATCAGCATAGTTTAAAATCTTGGCTTTGATTGTTTACTTGTCATTGACAGGCATTTCATAGTTATACAAGTGCTAATGTTCTCAGATGAACACTTTCCTTTTTTGGGAGGCAGTAGCAGATGTTAAAATATGTCTCCCTGCAACTTTTGAAGTCAAGTTCTTATTGTACATGTACATCACACTAACAGATAAGCAATACTACGCCCATTTTTACCTACAGTGACAATATATGGTTGTGTCTGTCATTGGTTCACTCAAAGATGATTTGAATTGGCCTTGGAGGAATCCAGTCAAGCTTGAAATGTTTGACTTAAAGCTAAAAACAAACAAAACACAACAAAAAAAAACTAAAAGGTTATTTTCACAGATTTATAATCCATGCAAATGCTTTAACAGACTAAATGCCACATCTCAAAAGCAAGACATTTAAGTGATATAGCTCTACCGGTTTAAAAAAAAAAAGACTTGTAAGGCTTTTTAAAAAGAAAATGTCTCACTGATGTTGCATTTATTTGATCAAAGTAAAAAAATAAAAAAGTGACTCAGTGATGTGTTTTATATTATTTAAAGTCTGTTTTCTGCAGAAACACAAATCAAATTGTAATTTACTTCTGTGACTGTATCTGTAAAGCTGAAAACAATTACTCCAGTCTTAGGTGTCAAACAATCCTTCAGAAATACCTGACAAAAGTTTTGTCGTCGATTCTAATTATAAGAGTAACAAATAATAACTCGAGTTCCAGTTGATTATTTGGAAAAGTGACAAAAGGTAGATTTTTCCGATGAATCATCTGTTGAAGTGCATTCCAATCATCACAAATACTGCAGAAGACCTATAGGAACCCGCACTGACCCAAGATTCTCTCGGAAATCAGTCAAGTTTGGTAAAGGAAAAATCATGGTTTGGGGTTACATTCAGTAAGGGGGAGTGCAAGAGATCTGCAGAGTGGATGGCAACATCAACAGCCTGAGGTATTAAGACGTTTGTGCTGCCCATTACATTACAAACCACAAGAAAGGGATTTTTTTTTTGCAGGATAGAGCTCCTTCTCATACTTCAGCCTCCACATCAAAGTTCCTGAAAGCAAAAAAGGTCAAGGTGCTTCAGGATTGGCCAGCCCAGTCACCAGACATGAACATTATCGAGCATGTGTGGGGTAAGATGAAGAAGGAGGCATTAAAGATGAATTCAAAGAATCTTGATGAACTCTGGGAGTCCTGCAAGAACGCTTTCTTTGCTGTTCCAGATGACTTTATTAATAAGTTATTTGAGTCACTGCAGAGATGTAAATTATTTCTGTTAAGTGACAAGACTTTTGTCTAAGCAAAGTCAGACATTATTGTCCTAAATAATAATTTAAAATTAAGGCATGATCATATTTTATTTTGGTAAAATAAGCGTAATCTAATGGCTTTAGCCTTTCATATAAACCACTTCTGATACCAAATGATCAACTAGAATTCAACTTATTATTTGATATTCCTAAAACTTCCAACAAGACTTTTGTCAGCTAGTGTACATGCTGTATACATATCAATTGGTCATCTGGAAGATTTGTTTTTAATACAAATACTTGTTTTTTGTTTTTTTAAGAAAAGTATATATAAGAAAAAATAATCAAATTTTGTCCGCCTATTTACTCTCACTGCTGATCAATATCATTTATCCTTGCTGAAAGATTGAAAAACTTCCCGAGTCCAAGCTTTGGAATGGTAGCCTACTCTGATATCACATTGGAACAGATACAGTTGAAATTATGGCCTAGCCCCAATACTGATTGACATTTACAAAACAGCCATCCTGATTTCAAAATGCCTGGAAGGGTCTTGCATCTTCAGTGACGAATAAAGATTTCACTACTTTCTGAAAAGTGAATGATTACACAAACTTTCAGCAGTTACCAACATTTACGATTTTTCCAATGAATGAGCTGTCAAGAATTACTGCACATGCATTTGCTCAATAGTTTTTGCGTACATTTGCGAAATGACAGTCATACAATAATAACAGTTCAGACTGTCACGCATATGTGGGAGGTGTGAACGAACTTACTGATCTAAGAGCTGATCATATTTGGCTTGAGTTTCTCTTTCCGCGTTTAGCGCTCGGTCTCTCTCAATAACAGAATTATCTCTGGTCTCACGAAGACTTCTGGAAGAGTAAAAAAAACACATATTCTGAAATGATACTGTACATAATGCATTATAAGTTTTTTTACAGGCATTGTACAGACATTGCATACAATACAACCTAAACAGGCAAACCCCAAAATTTTCTTATTTACCACTGGTTTTGGTATAATATACCTTAGGCTATGAACCCTTAAACAGGGCAATATTTAAGAGGACAGGTATTTGAATGTAGTGTCTGAAACCATAGTGCTTTACTCAATTATACACCACAATAGCGAGTTACATGACAAATGTTAACTCAGAGGCTACAGAATATCCTTTATGTCCTTTGAAGGATGTGAATTCCTGCACCTCACCAGAAGATGGTGCCCACAGCTGATTCATCCATTTTTAAAGTGCTATGCCATGTAACCTCATACAGCCTTCAATAATAAACCTATTTGATTATTAAATTGCTTAATTAAGCTTTTTACACAGTTACATTATTATTACTGCTGTATTTACTAGTTTACAGGTTCAAATGCTTATTAAGCATCAAACATGAAAGATCTCAGCGGCTGACCTTCCAGAGCAGTCAAAGTTCAGATTTTCTCACTAGTTTTCATTCACTGCTTTAAGTAGACAATAAACCTGTAAGTTGACAAATATTGGGAATGTTTTCAAACACAGCTTTGGTTTCACTGGTGGAGTTTCACTTAGGCTCACTGGGATAACCTTGTTGGTTGGTTAAGAGTGCAAGAGTCTTTGATACATAGCTGCTAAACACTCAGGTATTGATTTATAATTCTTGTGCATAGCTGAGTGCACATAAGACATCAGTTTTCAAACAAACTAATACTGTAAAAGTGCAAAAGCAACAGTACAATGCAAGTGTTTAATGTTTTTATAGATTGCAATGTTTACGTGCAAAGATTGTTATCTGATATTATAATTTCATTTGAACAACTATTCTTGTATTAATCTTGCATTTTATTTGTTACAATCTTGTCTTCAGTGTTAACCTGTCTAATGGGTTTGCAGTACTGGATGCCTTATACCATGCTTTCTCTCTCTATAAATATATATATATATATATATATATATATATATATATATATATATATATATATATATATATATATATATATATATATATATATATATATATATATATATATATATTTATTTTATTTTGACCTTAAAATGTTTCTAAATAAAAAAATAAAACTGCTTTTATTCTTGCTGAAATAAAACAAACTAGACTTTCTCCAGAGGAAATATATTATCAATATATTATATAAATATAATATAATATAAATATAATATAAATATATTATTATATATATTATATATATATATATATATATATATATATATATTATATATATATATATATATATATATATATATATATATATATATATATATATATATATATATATAAATATCCTTTATGTCCTTTGAAGGATGTGAATTCCTGCACCTCACCAGAAGATGGTGCCCACAGCTGATTCATCCATTTTTAAAGTGCTATGCCATGTAACCTCATACAGCCTTCAATAATAAACCTATTTGATTATTAAATTGCTTAATTAAGCTTTTTACACAGTTACATTATTATTACTGCTGTATTTACTAGTTTACAGGTTCAAATGCTTATTAAGCATCAAACATGAAAGATCTCAGCGGCTGACCTTCCAGAGCAGTCAAAGTTCAGATTTTCTGGTGGAGTTTCACTTAGGCTCACTGGGATAACCTTGTTGGTTGGTTGGTTATATATATATATATATATATATATATATATATATATATATATATATATATATATATATATATATATATATATATATATATATATATATATATAAATATATATATATATATATATATATATATATAAATATATATATATATATATATATATATATATATATATATATATAAATATATATATATAAATATATATATATATATATATATATATATATATATAAATATATATATATATATATATATATATATATATATATATATAAATATATATATATATATATATATATATATATATATAAATATATATATATATATATATATATATATATATATATATATATATATATATATATATATATATATATATATATATATAAATATATAAATATATATATATATATCTAGTATATATATATGATATATAACACCATGCAAGGATAAATGACATTAATCAGCAGTAATAGTAAATAGGTGGACACAAGCTGAAAATTATTTCTTAGAAATGCTTTTCTTAAAAAAAAAAAAAAAATCTACAGTTGAAGTCAGAATTATTAGGCCCCTTTGATTTTTGTCTTTTTTTAAATATTTCCCAAATGATGTTTAACAGAGCAAGGACATTTTCAAAGTATGTCGATAATATTTTTTTTCTTTTAGAGAAAGTCTTATTTGTTTTATTTTGGCTACAATAAAAGCAGTTTGAGATTTTTTTTAACCATTTTAAGGTCAAAATTATTATCCTATTTAAGCTATATTTTTTCTAGATAGTCCACAGAACAAACCATCATTATACAATAACTTGCCTAATTAATTAACCTAGTTAAGCTATTAAATTTCACTTTGAGCCAAGTAGAAGTATCTTGAAAAATATTTAGTCAAATATTATTATTTACTGATAAAAGAAATCAAATATTAAAAGTGAGTTATTAAAAATATAATGTTTAGAAATGTGTTGAAACAATCTTTTCTCTGTTAGACAGAAATTTAGGGGTGGGGGGGGGGGTTACAATTCAGGGGGGCTAATAATTCTGACTTCTTCTCTGTATGTGTGTGTGTGTATGTGTATATATATATATATATATATATATATATATATATATATATATATATATATATATATATATATATATATATATATATATATATATATATATATATATATAACAGAGCAAGGAAATTTTTTACAGTATGTCTAATAACATTTTTTCTTCTGAAAAAAAAAAAAGCTTGACTATATCTAGTGTCCAATGTATTTTAATATTTATTGCAACTGGGCAAGAAAACTAAAATGTACACTATATATCTTAAGATACATAACTGATTATCTTCATTTCTGTAAATGGATGAGAAATTTTCTAAATTATTTTATGAATCTAACAGAAAAAAATAGAATAATTTCTAGCCAATTTCTATATTTTTTGTTTACTACTTCTATGACTTGCTAAGATTTTTTTGTTAGACTGGCATGACTTTTCAAGGTTTTCTAGTGTTTTATTTTTCATGGGCAGAAAAAAAAAGAATCAGTCAGTTTGCCAGTGAGAGAAATTAAGGTTTACTCTCACCTGTTTTCCCTCTCATACATCTCTTTTGAAGTCCTCTGCAGGCTCTCAATCTCATGACTGGTCTTCATTCGAATGCGTTCCAGTTCATCACGCAGTTTGTTTTCATACTCTGTCTTATAGTGATCTCTAGTGGAGAGATAAAGGGACACAGCTCAGCTTACACAGTGCATCAACTTCATTCATACACTAAAAGTATTTCAGAGATTTCTAATTTTATATAAATGAAATTTAAGAAAACTTAAAGTGCATAAATAAAAACTGAAGCACCATCATCTGTGTATTTTTTCCTCAAATTGCACATACCTAGAAGCAACATATTTTTCATAGGCCTCTTCTCTAGCCTTCTTTGTGTCCTCAAGCTGGTTCTGCAGTCTGTCCAGACGGTCTTCTTGATGAGCACAGCGCACATTCAACTCCATGTTCTGTCTGTTTAAAAAGTCTTTGTCTTTCTGCAGCAATGTTACTGACTGCTGTAGGTTCACTGCCTGCACATAAAATAAGTAACAAGAATGAAGAGAAAGCAAGACCATATGTGACAGATAAACCTATAGGTTGGCATTTTGCTTCTAAAAAATTACAGACATAAATTGTATATTTGACTAGTTATTAGATATGTGCTGACTACAAATGTACTGACGGTTTTCAAATGCATGTAGAAACTGTTTCTTGCCCTCTAGATACCGTGCATCCAGAAAGTATTCATAGCGCTTCACTTTTCCACATTTTTTTTGTTACAGCCTTATTCCAAAATGGATTCGATTAATTTATTTCCTTGAAATTCTACACACAATACCCCATAATGACAGTGTGAAACAATTTATTAAAAGTAAAAAACCTGAAGAATCACATGTACATAAGTATTCACTACTCAATACTTTTTTGCCTTTGTCTTTTTTGAACATGATGCCACAAGCTTGGCACACCTGTCTTTGGCAATATTTGCCCATTACCCTATGCAGTTCCTCTCAAGCTCTATTAGGTTGGAAGGGAAGCAAAAGTGTTTAGCCATTTTCAGATCTCTCCAGAGATGTTCAATAGGATTTAGGTCTGGGCTCTAGCTGCGTTACTCAAGGACATTCACAGAGTTGTTGTGAAGCAACTCCATTGATATTTTGGCAGTGTGCTTAGGGTCATTGTCCTGCTGATAGATGAACTGTCGCCCCAGTCTGAGGTCAAGAGCACTCTGAAGCAGGTTTTTATTCAGGATGTTTCTGTACATTGCTGCATTCATCTTTCCCTTTATCCTGACTAGTCTTCCAGTTCCTGCTGCTGAAAAACATCCTCACAGCATGATGCTGCCACCACCATGCTTTACTGTAGGGATGGTATTAGCCTAGTGATGAGTGGTGTCTGGTTGCCTGGCATTCACTGCAAAGAGTTAAATTTTTGTCTCATCAGACTAGAGTATTTTGTTTCTTATGGTCTGAGAGTCTTTCTGATGCCTTTTGGCAAATTCCAGGCGGGGGGTGGTTTCTGACTGGCCACTCTACCATACAGGCATGATTGGTGGATGGCTGCACAAATAGTTGTCCTTCTGTAAGGTTCTGGTCTCTGACCATTTCTCTCTCAGTTATTAATCATCTCTCTAAGGCTCTTCTCCCCCGATCACTCAGCTTAGATGGCCGGTCAGCTCTAGGAATAGTCTTGGTGGTTTCAACATCTTCCACTTACAAATAGGGCTGGTGGACGATATGGCAAATATTTATATCACAATACATTTCTTAATTTTGGTCGACACAATATAATTCTGATATAGATATGGACAAAATTAAATAGCCAGGAAAAAACTGCCAAGAACGCACACAATGGATGTCTGTACCCACAAATGTCTGCAAACTGAATTTGCAAAGTCCCTCCAGGCTCTTATAACTTTAAAAAAAAAAATAAAAACAGTACAAATAAATGTTCACTTTTTATTTGTATTTAGCCTTTACAAACAAGAAATATAAAATAAACTATCGAATAAATAAAACTCTCAGACTCAGCTTATTTATACCACAGGTGAACTCCAGTTAAGCTGCTGAAACATCTCTAGAATGATCAGTGGAAATAGAATGTATCTGAGCTCAATTTAGAGCTTCACAGCAGCTGTGAATACTTATGTATATATATATGTATGTATATATATATATATATATATATATATATAAATATATATATATATATATATATATATATATATATATATATATATATATATATATATATATATATATATATATATATATATATATATATATTTTTTTTTTTTTTTTATAAATTTGCAACAATTTAAACAAATCTTTTTTCTTATTGTCATTATGGGGTATTGTGTGTAGAATTTTGAGGAAATACATTTATTTAATCCAATTTAGAATGAGACTGTGGAAATGTGGAAAGTGAAGCGAATACTTTCCAAATTATACAACAGAAACAGAAAATTAAAACACAAAATTTTATTACACGCTGTAAGTTTTAGATTAAATAGTACCTACCTGATCTGTCAATAAACTTTTGTGTGTACTGAACTCATTACCTCTTTGTTAAGGTCATTTCTCTCTTTTTCCAAGGCAGTGTGTGTAAGGTCCAGGATTTCTAACTTCTTTCTTAACTCTCTGAGCTCGGTTTCATAGCCATCTCTCTCTCTGTGGACAAAATAAGACAGGTAATATGTATTATTCAATTTTAAATACTGTGATTTATTAAGTAATTTTAAAACTGATCACAATAGCGATTCATAAAGATAAAGATTTTCAAGTCATCTCAGTTTGTTTGGTCATTGTTTTTGTTGCAAAGCTTGGCGTTATGTTAGAACATTTTGTGGTGTAAATTACCATTTGATTGATTGACTGACTTATTGATTGATTGATTGATTCATTCATTCATTCTCAAGACTCTTTTGCTTACTAAGAAAGAATTACTTTTATTTTTTTCTTATTCGGATATCAGTATTTTCAGTAGGCACTGGCCCAGTCACTGTAACTTGATCCTTTAAGATGCCATTCTAATGCATTCAAATATTTTATATTAAATATTTTTAATATAAATGCTAAAAACATTTTTATATATTTTTTTATAAAATTAAAACATAATTATAATGTATTTTAGTGTTGTCACAATTCCAGAATTTTGACTTTGATATGATACTAAAATAAATATCATGATATTCATACTAAATCGATACTACAACATATGTTTTTTCAAAAATATTGTCCATTAATAGACACTTTTCAGAAATATAAGTATTATTACAAAATTGAAACTAAAGTATTGAAGAAATCAAGCAATAATGGCCGTTTTTTTATTAATTTGGTACACTGCATGTGCCAAAAGCTAAATATGGGCTAACACAATGCAGAATATTCCCCGCACCGTTTGATTTTGTCATAGTTTTCTCGTTTGTAGTCTCCTTCCTGAATCAGCTGCTTTGTATCGGCAAGTTCCAAGGTGAGCCTTTGACAGCGGATCTCTAACTCAGAGCGTGTTCTCCTTTCTTCTTCATAACTCTGATTTGAACATAAAAATGTTTTTAAAAAAAGATTATGGCAATGCAAACGACAGATACTTTACAGCTGTAGAGAAAGGAAGAAATGTTTCTTCAGACCTCCATAAGTGACCTAATTTGTTTGCGGTGACTGTCCAGATCCTCAATCAGGTCAGTCTTTTTCATCTGAAGTTCCGTTGCAAGAGCCCTCAGAGGGTTTACAACCTCATAAAACCTAATCTATAAGAAGAAAACATATGTAATTTTACAACTATTATTCTTAGCTTCCTGTCTGCAACCAAACATCAAAGAGAAATTTTAATTTGCAGCTCCATTTCTCACCGCCACAAATTCTGGGATGGTGAGTTTGTCCTCAGGCAGTTCCTTCAGCTCAGCGTATTTCTGCTCAGACAGTTCCAGATCCCTCAGGCTTCTGCGGAGATCACCGGCCCGATCACACAACTGATGGTTCATCTCTTCCAGCTGCTTCTGTCTGAGCATGATGGTGTCCATCTCCTGTTTTCTCAGGGCCTGGTGCTTCCTGCATAAGTAGAACACGCACTCAACTCTATAAAAACTCTATACTGATACTGACACAAACACAAAGTCTTGAAATTTTGGAATAAACTACGTGATTTAAATTAGCATAAACTATGTAAAACTTATTGCTGACAAATTGGTAAAACCTAGAGATTTGAGGGGTAGTACCAGAATATACAAAATTTGAAAGATTTAGTTTTTGGGGAACTGCACTGTGATTTATCAGGTCATCAAAAGATTCATGTTCTAAAACATCCCTAATATATAATTTTTCATATAACTACTGTTACACTGAAATTCATTTTACTGGTGTTTTCTGTAAAAAACAGAAATAAAATCTGTAGTGCTGTTTAATATTTTGAGGCTGGAAAACCCTCAACATCAGGTTGCCCTCAAACATCAGTTGACCCCCAATTTTTTTAAAGCAAGTAAAATGCCTTTCTTCTAATCCTAAACATTTCCATCTTACTGTTGTGATACAGATTTTGCTGTGTTTAATTATGTATATTCATGTAATAATTTGTATATGTTTACATAATAAATTAATTCATAATAATAATAATAATAATAATAATAATAATAATAATAATAATAATTTTTCTTATTATTCTTTTATTTCGATATGGACAAATACTTGATTATCCACAATGATTTATTAGAAAAAAAAATATATTGTACAGCTTTGCACTGAGTTGCATTACACTTTGCCGCCCACAATTAAAATGAAACCATATGATGTTTTGTGTTTTTTTCACCTCATTGGGTGTGAGCTTCTGACAGTATCATATTATATCATCCATAAAACATTTTTGTAAAGCATACACAACATTTTTCTCTTTTTTGATAAATATGTCTAAAGATTGAAATAACTGTCAAATAAATAAATAAAATAAATAAATGACTTAATTAATAATGTGCCATAACAGTCAGCATTGATACTTATAAAGTTTAGTATTACCATGGTTTTGACTTTTTTTTTTGTATTTTAAAATATGTATAGTGGACTAAAGGTAAAAAAGAGCATATATGCATATTTTTTTAATAAAAAAATAATGAATATTAGTATTAAAACATATTAGCTAGGATAGAATTGTGGCATGATTATTTATAGTTTTATACAAACAGCTGAATTCCAGTAACGTAAGGTTAAAAATGCAGATTTACACACAGACACTAGTACATTTTCTGTAAAACAGTATGTGTGTGTAAATGTACCTGTTTTCATCCTGCTGTAGTTTGAGTTGGCTGTCCAAACGCAGAGCGAGCACCTGTTTCTGATGGAGAGCATCATTCAGCCTTTCTTCAAGCTCTTCTGTCTACAAACGAATGTGAAAACTCATACTTTTAACACTCAAAGATAAACAAACATTGAAACCTCTTCCAGCTGCCTTTCAGTATATGTTAATGTGAAATTACCTTAGTGAGGTGGTCCACTTTGAGGTTATCTATGAGCAGATTTTTCTGGGACAGCTCTATTTTAAGCTTTTGAAGGTTATGAAGTAGTTCTTTTCTTTCCAGGAGCTGTTTTGTGACTTTCCCTGCGCCATCTTTCTCATCCGAGGACGAGATGTCCTCTGTAGGGACTGTTGTCTCAAGACTGATGTCCTCAGATTCGATGGAGCTGGAAATGTTTGCCTTGGCGTCCTTTGGCTTCTTGGGTGGCATCATCTGTCAAATTGTTATGTGAAGAAAGAATAAAAGTTGGAAATGAGGGCTTTTGGTTGTCAAGAGTTAGGATAGGAGCTCAGCCGACCCAAGGAAAGAATTAAAGGATAAGACGCTGAGCAATGACAGCTGGCTAAAAGAAGACAAATTCGTGAAGTTCGACTTGACTTAGAATACATTTAAATACGAGCAAGTGATTATTTATGTGAGACGTCATACTAAAACATTTCTAAAAGTTAAAGCCCTGTTTTATTAATGAAACTTTAACAAATTTTACGTACCGACTGTTGTTTTTAAGCGTCCCGCCTCCCATGGAAACAACAACGGACGACAAAGAGAAGAGAAGTGAAGAGTGTCTTTATCTGAAACGCTTAAACCTAACTATAACGCGCCACCTATAGGATTCCGCCAGAAACGGACTCTTAGTTTGAAATTCACAGAAAACTCGACACCGGAAATAACAAAAGTGTTCATTGTAGCCTAGCATGTTTCTGGGTTTGTAAATAAATGTATGTTTTATTATTATTTTCTGATACGATAACTCCACGATGTCTGACGAGAACGTAATTGGACCAGCTCTGCCACCGACATTAAAAAAAGATGAGGATTCAGATGATGATGGAGCAAGTATATTTATGTATTATTACTCAGTGACTTAACTTAACGGTCTGGTACGAGACTTGCAAGATTCTTTTTTCATTCATTCGTTTTCTTTTCGGTTTAGTCTCTTTATTAATCTGGGTTCGCCACAGCGGAATTAACCACCAACTTATCCAGCAAGTTTTACGCAGCGGATACCCTTCCTGCTGCAACCCATCCATGGGAAACATCCACACGCACTAATTCACCCACATACACTACTGACAATTTAGCTTACCCAATTTACCAGTACCTCATGTATTTGGACTTGTGGGGGAAACCGGAGCACCCGGAGGAAACCCACGCATACACGGGGAGAACATGCAAACTCCACACAGAAACGCCAACTGACCCAGTCTTCTCGCTTTAAGGCGAACGTGCAACCCACAGCGCCACCATGCAGTCCAGATTCTTTACTTGATTTTATTTTTTGTTTGCAAATGCATAACAAATATAAATGTCTTTAAATGTTCTCGATACAATTTTTTAAAATTACAGTTGGCTCATTCGGTCATGTGTGTTAGTATAATTAAGATGTAAATAATAGTTTCTGCCTCCAGTCATAGGTCCAGCTCTGCCTCCTCTGTATAAAGCTTCGGAGTCCTCCAGTTCATGTGAAGACAGTGATGAAGAGGAGGTCGTCTTTAAGAGGGCCAAATATTCGTCATCTAGGAACCGGTCTTCTTCAAAGTATGATATTTGTGTTTTTATATTATATAGGTTTCTCTGGGTTCGTAGTTGCAAGCATCATGCAGTGTTTCAAGAGAAACATGGACTTTTTAAACACCCAAACAAATTGTTTTGTCATTTTCTGTACGTTTACACCTTGTTGTACTGCATCCCATGTTCTTAAGCTATTAAATAATGTGAACATATTAAAGATATAGTGCTTTTATCAAAAAACTGCAATGTTAATAATATCTTACTGATATATTATTGGGAGATATAATGTGACTGCAGTTATTCTTGTATTTATGTCCGTAATAAACATTGTTCATTTCATAATTAATTCTTCATTTCTATCTACAAGTGACATTATTTTCCCGCTATAAACTCACTATAATCATGCTATATAAATATCTGAAGTATCAAATTTAGTACAAACATGAATACGCAACGATATGGGTCAAAACGAGGCATCCCACTTTAATGTCCATACCATATTCAATTTAGAAAAGTGATTTTTTTTTTATTAGTAGAGTTTATAATAAATAGTGCTGTCAAATGGAAAATCGCAATTAATCGCATTCAAAATAAATGTTTGTATTTGAATAATGTGTGTGTACTGACTGTGCAGATATATTGTGTTCATATAAATGAAAAAAAATAAAATAAAAAAAATACAAAACCAAAATATTTGCATATATATTTATACTTGTGTATAAGTTGTATAAGATTTAAATGTTTAATTTTAAAATATAAATAAAATAAAAAATCTCAAATATATAGAGTTGAAGTCAGAGTTATTAGCCCCCTGATTTATTGGCCCCCGTTTATTTTTTCCTCAATTTCTGTTTAACAGAGAGAAGATTTTTTTAACACTTTTCTAAACAATAAAATAAATAAATTCTAAAAAAATATTTGACTAGATATTTTTCAAAACACTTCTATACAGCTTAAGTGACATTTAAAGGTTTAACTAGGTTAATTAAGCAGGTTAAGGTAATTATGTATAATGATGTTTTTTTCTGTAGACTAAATACCAGTAGATTGTAGAGAATTGTAGAGATTCAAAATAAAATATAGCTTAAAGGGGCTAATAATTTTGACCTTAAAATGGTGTTTGAAGATTAAAAACTGCTTTTATTCTTGCTGGAATAAAACAAATAAGACTTTCTACAGAAGAAAAAAAAAATCAGACATACTGTGAAAATTTCTTTGCTCTGTTAAACATCATTTGAGAAATATTTAAGAAAGAAAAAATATATATTTAATAGAGGGCTAATATTTCTGACTTCAACTGTATATATATACATGAATTTATTTTTTACTTGTGTAAATGCCAGCTTTTACTTCGAATGCAATTAATCGCATTAATAAATACTATTTTGATAGCTGTAATAATACATACATTTATCTAACTTCTGTGAAAATAAAATGGCAAAATATTGGTACAATAAAACATCCCATCGTCATTAATCAGATGTTAAAAGGTGTTGTCTTTAAATAAAAATGTAACTCCTTCTCCCAACATTTACCTATTTAAATATAAACAATAGAAAGTTTTCTTATAACATTTACAGTGTTTTTAAAGATTAAAAATATTGTTGACAAATAGACAAAAAAGGTTTTTTAAGGATAGTGGCAAAGTATAAAGATAAAGTATTTAATTTATGGAGATATTCGATGATGCCATTAAATGGTTTGTGTTCTTTAAATGGCTGACAAGTTGTTTATTTTTTATTTTGTTATGTAAACTATATTGTGAATTAGTATAACCAAATATTATATGATAATCATTGTTTTTTTGCTTTTGAAAAAAAAAAAACATTATAATGGATGAGGGGTAAACAGAAAGCTGTATCACACATTTATAGTTTTTATGTTTGAAAACCTGCGTTTGCCTTAGACCCGTATGCATTTGTTAGAGTTTGTGTGCATATTTTGTCAGGTTCCATAAGCACATGTCTAAAATTTTTACATATAAAATGTAAATTAAATTTTATTGCAAGAAAAAGTAAGTTTCTCCCACTTTAATAAATGTGATTATTTGACAGCAGCAGAAGCACCACAAAAGATGAGATGGATATAAAGCAAACATATAAACATGAGGATGAGGAGGATTTCTTTGGTCCAGCACTTCCCCCAGGATTTCAGAAGCGAGACAAGTCACCTGACGGGTAATAAACAGGAGTTAAAAATGATCATGATTCACACATGCTCATTTGTGAGCCATTTTCAGAAGTCTTGAATAAATTAATTTTGCATCTTCAGGCAATCATTACAAGGACCAGCACTCCCTCCTGGATTCAAAAACCAAGATGAAGATGAAGCTGGTGCAAAAGAGGATAAGGGAGGGTTTTCGGGACCAGCTCTTCCCCCGGGATATCGAAAGCAAGATAAATCTCCTGAACGGTAATTGTTCTGGAATGAGACTTAACTGACAGTGAAATAAAAATTGATAAACATAAACGTTGATTGAATTCATCTGTGTTTTGTTTGATTGTCTGTTATAGGCCACCAGCAATAGGGCCTGCTCTACCTCCAGGGTTTAAAAGACTGGATGATGATGAAGAGGAAGAAAAAGATGAAACTGAAGGATTTTCAGGACCAGCTCTACCACCAGGTTTTAAACCAGACTTGTCAAGCAGTGAAGAAGAAGAAGATGATTATGTGATTGGGCCCATGCCATCAAAAGGACCGTTCCAGGACACGGTTGCACTGGACTTTGAAAGAAGGGCTCAACAAATGAAAGACAAACTTACAGGAGTGGATGTAAGTTTATTCTGTTTACTAGTCGGCCTTTTGGCTGTATTTAGTAATTAATAATAGTTATTATTGTACTAATATTCTTTGCGTGTTTTTGTGTTTTTTATTATTATTTATACTGTAGATTTGAATGTGATTTTAAATTAATTATTTTAAATACATTTTTAAGTCCAATTGTTTTGCTATTTTGTTGTGTGCTTTTTGTTTTGAAAGCTGTACTGTAGTTTTGTTTTATGTATTGCTATTACTGTTTATTATTATTATTATTATTATTATTATTATTAATATAAGTTTTAATATTAGTTGGGTTTTAGGTTTTTTATTCCCTATTATAAAATATTTCAAAGAACACTTAATAAATTGAAGTATCTAACCAAACCAAAGCAAGTGCCAAAATATGAGTACAACTAAATGTTCAAAATCCATTATAAGCCCCTTTCACACAGTGATACCGGTAAATATCTGGAAAATTTCCGGAACGACTTTACCGGTATATTAAAAAAAACGCTGTTCACACAGGCGAGGACGTTACGGAAATTTTCCGGAAAAGAGCATTCACACATCCATTCCAAAATACCGGTAAATTCTGACATCATTCACCACAAATGAGCTTTAAACGGCTGCGCTTGTATTTGTAAACATTTGACTATATTACAAACTCTGTGGATGATCAGTATTGTGAACAACTTTCGCAGGATCACTTTCGCATGTCGAGATGTTCATAATATGTGCGTGTGCAGGCGCTCACAGGCTGTTTCACATGCACACGCAAAGCTTGAAGGTAAACAAACAACGGCTTATCATAAGCATCTCATCGATGATTATTTACACAGTTGGCATTAAGAAGAACATATAAACGTTATCTGACTAACTTCTAGCAGCTAAATGTGTCTGGAAAAATATTCAAAGGCTTTTATTCTCATAAACCGCGTGGACGTAAATGCGTCAGACTGTTGTGACTGGCTAAAGCAGACGTCTCACGTCAGCACGTTCTAGACGTGCACGCGCTTATTCCGGCAATCTTCCTTCTGCATTCATACAGTGCAGTATTCCGGCAAATTGCCGGTAATGTTACAACTTCTCTTTCCGGAAAATAGCCATTTATACTATTTTACTACTATGGCTATTTATATAAAATAGCCATAGAATTTACCGGTATTTTCAAAAAGGACCTGTTCACACATACAACCTTTCCGGAAAATTGCCGGTAATTTTCCGGAAAGGTCTGTATGTGTGAAAGGGGCTAATGTCTTTTTTAGAATAACAATAAGTTGATGCCATATTAAAATTCTCTCCTTTTTAAGCATTGCAGTGGTAAAAAAATATTTATTTGTTATGTTAACTCTTCATTCATACCCTGCCACTGTCCTTCAAAACACTAGGTTTGTACTTATTTGATCACTTGTTATATTTCGATAAGTGCAGGTCAGAATATTTGTACATCTAAGTTAAGATAAATGACTTTAACATATTTTCACCTATATTCATTTTATTTTCACAAAACATATTTAAACCATAAAATATGGCACTTTGTTTGTCTTTAATATGCTTGTCTTTTACGTATGTACATATGTGTCGATAGATAGATAGACAGACAGACAGACAGACAGACAGACAGACGGACACACAGAACAAGAACAAACATTGGCTCGTACTGTAGACATACAAAAGACAATTAAAAGAAAACAAAAAAGAAGAGACAAAAAAAAACACACATAATAGTCACAAAACATACAATCAAAACTAGAGAGGATGTATAGCTTAAACCTCAGAGGGGTCACTGGATTGCTCTTGAGATATAGATTTGTCAAATAAATCAATAAATTAAATTCACTTTTTTAACTTTATACATGTTGGAGACATGAAAATGGGTTGTGCCATCTTGAACTAGGGCTGCACAATATTGGAAAATTATAACATTGTGATATTTTTATTTCTGTGATGTATATTATGATACCAATACAGTTTCATCAGATGAGTTGAAAAAAAGTTTGGGAAGAATTTATAATTTTAGATTGATTGGAATGATTCTGTCGGAGAGTGCATAAATTCTAATGAACAATCTACAAGCATAGATAAATTCAATAAAGCAAAAGATACAAAAATTAAACAATCTGTCTTATTGTTATCTGAGGAGTTGAAATGTGTTGAGGTATACAGTAATCGATTATTCAAATGTAAAATAATACATCTTCATTTTATAAACAATTCAACAATATTTGTCATTATTCATTTTTCAAAGTCACAAATGAAACAGTTTATTACGCCTGAATATTTTTATAACCCTCATACAGGCTTCAAAAACACTCGCAAAATGATATATTGTAATCCAGACTCAACATTGTATATATTTGTGATGAGACTATTGCGAATGATCACATTGTGATATCGATGCTGAAACGATATATTGTGCAGCTCTATCTTGAACCTTTCTGACTTTCTTTCTGTCTCACATATACTTTTACTTTTAAGTCTTATATGCCTACTATTATTTTTTAATTAAAATATTATACAACTACCAACACAAAGGAAACTCAATCGTGTGCCATACAATGATAAATTACCTTTTCTTTATTTCTTTTTAGACTGGACCAACAGTCCTCTCCAGAGAGAGCTGGATGACAGAACTGCCTCCTGAGTTGCAGCATGTAGGCCTGGAAGCACGAACCTTCAAGAAAAGAACAGGCCCTGAAAACAAAGACCGCTCAATCTGGACTGACACTCCTGCAGACCGCGAGCGCAAAGCAAGAGTATGTTCAGAAGTCTAAATTGAAGACTTTCTGTAGTTTTACCAATGACACTGTAAATGTGATGATAATGCAGGAACGAAAAGCATGTCACTGATGGTTTGGGATTTCTGTTTGCTGGTCTTTCTTAGGAACGACAAGAAGCTAAGGAAAAAGGTGAATCAGCCAAGGATGATGTGCCTCGTCTGTCTCAGAAAGAGCTCGAGATGGCTGACAAAATTTCCAAATATAATGTAAGATTTTTGGTTTGATGCTTACTTTTGTTTAAAAGTGACAGTTTGGTAAGTTTTTAGTACAGCATGGGGATATAATTGCTTATATAACTACACATAATTGTTATTTTTTGTTAAAATATAAACATTTACTTTTTATCTTGCGTTTCTTACATATTTATTTAAACATACATCATTAAATATAGACATCACTGACTGACTAAGTAAAACATTATGAGTTTATAGGCTACGTCACGAGTGCTCAACCTTGTTCTTGGAGATCTACCTTCCTGCAGATTTGAGCTCCAACCCTGATCAAACACACCTGCCTTTAATTATCAAGGTCTTTCAGGTCTTAATTAATTAGTTCAGGTGTGTTTGCATACCAAACCAAATAACTCTGAAATAACTTATATAAAATAATGGTAATAATAATAATAATAATAGTAATAATGAATCCCATTATTTGTTTTAATTATCTGTGAGAAAACAGGTTAAAAAATTAAACATAATTTATTTGTGATTCCATAGCTTAAATTAAAACACTAGTTAATAAACATGTTTTATTGCATCTTAAACATTTGAATTAACCAAAATATTTTTTTATTTATGTATTTATTCATTAAATTACTACTACTATTACTACTACTACTACTGATAATAATAATAACAATAATAATAGTAATAATAATAATAATAATAATATAATGATGATGATGATGATGATAACATTTAATTATTATTATTATTAGTAGTAGTAGTAGTAGAATATAATAGTATATTATTATTATATAGTTTATAATAGTAATATAATGATGATAATAATAAAAACATATTATAATACTTATTATTATCATTTTATTAATAATAATAATAATAATAATAGTTTATAATAGTTATATAATGATAATAATAATAATAATAATAATCATATATCATGATGGTGATAATAATAGTAATATATTATTATCATTTTATTGTTATTACATATTATTATGATCATATTATTATCATATACTATTATTATTATCATTATATTATTTATATGTACTATTAGTATTATTATATTATTAATATTAGTATTAATAATAATAATTTATTGTTCTTATTATTGTTTTATTATTGTTATATTTTATTATTATTAATAATACTAATAACAACAAAAACAATAATAATAATAATAATAATAATAATAATAATAGATAATAATGAAAATAATAATATAATGATTATTATTATTATTATTATTATTATTATTATTATTATTATTATTACAGAAGCAATAAGAAATTAATTTAGGCAGTTTTATGTAATTTATTATCCAGCAGTCCTTTTAGAAGTTTACTGAGGCTCCCTAGTAAGCTTTGGAAGAACAGATAAAGAATGGAAAACACCTATAATTTGCAAGATCTAAATGTCACTACATAAAACTCCAAGCCTAATAATATGAATTTCAGTCTCAAATTGCTTATCTCTTTTTAGGAGTCCAAGCGTGGTGAATCTCTCATTAGTTTGCACACTAAGAAAATGAAGAGAAAAGCTGAGGAGGATGCTAAAAAGCCTGTAGAGAGAAGACCCTTTGACAGAGATGCGGACCTCCAAGTCAATCGCTTTGATGAAGCTCAGAAAAAAGCTTTGCTAAAGAAGTCAGCTGAACTGAACACCCGCTTTTCACACAGCAAAGACCGCATGTTCCTGTGAGAGAAAGACTCATCTGATTTTATAAAAGATGTTGTAGTGTTTTGGCATCATTAAAACATGATCATAAAAATGCTTATATGTATAATAATTGAAAATAATGTTACTTCTAAATTTTCTTGGATTTTTTAAGGTTTAAAACGCTAAGTTTTAGTGTTACCTTTTTTCATAATATCATGAAAGTTTCAGTCTTGTCTTTATCTAGTGATATGCTAACATTCCACTAATTTTTGTCAGTGTTAAAGGTGTTATAGGTAGTGCATTATTTTACAGTCTGTACTGTTTTCATAGAATATGTCACATTCAGGTCATATTTTGCCCTAAAATAAAATACATTTATAACAGTTTTGACATCAAATTTCCTGATTTCCAAATTACTAAGAGAAAGAAAGAAAGAAAAAAAGACAGATAGATAGATAGATAGATAGAAAGAAAGAAAGAAAGAAAGAAAGAAAGAAAGAAAGAAAGAAAGAAAGAAAGAAAGAAAGAAAGAAAGAAAGAAAGAAAGAAAGAAAGAAAGAAAGAGAAAGAAATCCTTAAAGTGTAAACTATCAAAAGTATAATACTCTAATATTCACTCTTTATCAACAGCTATTTTTTTTAATGGCAAGTCATAGTTTATCACAAGATTATTCATGATTATCCAACTAAGTTGCAAAATGAATAGTATTTTGAATATATTTATACACTGTAAGGGTGACACGGTAGCTCAGTAGTTAGCACTGTCGCCTCACAGAAAGAAAATTATTGGTTTAAGTCTCTGCCGGACCAGTTGGCATTTCTCTGTAAAGTTTGCAACTTTGCATGTTCTACCCGTGTTGTCGTGGGTTTTCTCCAGGTGCATTGAATAAACTGAATTGGCAGCAGTGTATGTGTGTATTGCAGCTGGTAGGCTATCCGCTGTGTAAAACATGCTTAATAAGTTGGTGGATTATTCTGCTGTGGTGACCCCTTATGAATTTAAGGACTAAGCCGAAGGAAAATTAATGAATGAATATAGGCTGTAAAGAAATGCAGAGTTCCGGTTCATTCATATTGTTTTAACACAAATCGAAAGTTATCGTAACAAATGTAAGTGGATTAAACATAAAACAATTAAGTTGTCCCAAAAAAAATCACAAGAATTGTGTTTTTTCGGCTAATTTTGGTTACGTAGTTTGAATAAGCAATTTTTATGTAAGAATAGGCTATATTACTATAATTGTGAGAAATGTTATGTGGTAATGTGGCAAACTTCTGAAAAGCGTGTTCACTTTTAAATGAAAGACGAATTTACCAAAACGACTAAATAAAAATAAATAAATAATTGTCACAATAACTACATTTAAAATGCTCTGTAAAACCTAAAATAAAAGCGATTTCATTGGTCTCTCTCTCTGCCTTCTTTTCTTTTTGTCCTAACTGGCCACCGTACGACCCGTTCTGTTGTTGATACTGCAGCGCTAGCTAACGTGTGTTGCGTGGAGGAGGTACATTAAATACACATGAAACAAGTCTAATAAAACACATTTTAACGTTACAGTATTAACAGGCATGTCGGAGAAAGGAGAGGTAGATTTAACGGGGGCGAAACAGAACGCTGGTGTATGGCTGGTTAAAGTAAGTGATTTAAATGCATCGACGAGGATTTAAGCTGCTTTAGCTTTAGCATGTAAAATGCTACATGTGGTGATATGTTTAATATGCTTTTTACTGTTATTGTTGCGTTGTTTTAAAGCCACTGTTGTATAATTTTCATAAAGGTCCCAAAGTACTTGTCACAGCAATGGACCAAAGCAACAGGGAGAGGAGAAGTTGGAAAGCTCCGAATTAGCAAGTATGTAGAAATTTATGTGTATAACGTATTGACCTTATTCTAAAATGCGGAAGTGCGCCTGTTTTCACGATTGTCTTAGAACTTCCGTTTCAGTCGCCTATGGGAGAAATGACAAGGAATAATAAACGTCAAAAAACGGTCAAACTAGTTGCTCTACAAACAAATGTTTGCATGACTATACAGACCAAATAGAATAATATAACAAGGAAATATCAGTTTGCAATATCAAACAGCGAAACGAGCAGTTTTTAATGTCTAAAAATGAATGGAAGTGAATGAGACCGGAAGTCTCGTGCCAAAAAGATTCAAATGGCAGCGCCCACTCGTCTGCGGAGAATAAGGTCAATAATCTGCACATTATGAGGAGCTAGAAGTTATGTTGTTTATAGTTAACATTTAAACATTCACACATTTATCTTGTTCATACAGGAATCAAGGAAAGGCAGAGGTAACTTGAATGTCTTCAAGCATGTAGTATTTTATATAATGACTTGTCTTTAGGTGAATTTGGTGTTTTTTTGGCTTGATTGTTTGATTGATTGACAGGTGTCATTCACACTCAATGAGGAGCTGACCACAATAGAGACTATTGGAGAGAAGACCTCTATGGTACGAGCCCCTAGAGAGCATCCTTTCACTTTGCAGACAGTTGGTGGACAAACTCTGGCTGTTTTTACTGAAAACTCTTCAGGTGAGAATCAAAATTAAAATACAACACTGAATTACACTAAATTCTGTGTCCAGACTAGATTTAGAAACTCTGAGGGGTTCAAATATATCACTACTCCTTAATTAATCTTAATGAGAGTGTGTAAATGGTTTGTTAATTTAGTACTAAACGGTGAGAAACAACAAAATCAGCTAAATCCACCAAAATCCACCAAGACAGTGTAATTAGTTGAAAAATCACCAATGATGCAATTAGAAATCATTTTACCAAACATTAAACGCATTACACAAACCACCTAAAATACATAAATCTGCTTATCAAAAAAAAGCTTATCAGATGTGCAGGTAATATGAAGTAATACAAATAATGTATAGTTTTATACATTATAGTTATATTTAAAAAACAGCTTACAATTGCAAATAAAACAAAAGGTGGGCCTATTATGTCTCAGACACTTTTAAAAGCTGTCTATCATTCATCCTCACCACACTCAAGGTCTTAAAATAACATTAAGGATAAAAAAAACTGCATCTTAACTTTGTCTTTCGTGAAATAGAGTTACTGTTTAATGTAGCTATAGTAATTTGGACTCATTCATATCGTCACTGCGCAAAACAATGTTATGAATGGATGCTACACTTCCAACTGTATAGTGTGTGTTTTTTTTTTTTTTTTTTTTACAATGCAGTTTTGAGCTAAGGAATGTTTTTATTTGCTATCCACTAACAGTCGGACAGGCTCATCCAGTTCATCAAAGTTCATCTTTTAAAATCTAAATCAGAAGCGGAATAAAGCAGTATCCTCATTAAAGCAGGCATGTCAGCGCACCGTTAAATTGAAAACATGATTCGATTCGTGCCTTTTGATTGGTTGTCGTGACATAGCAGCTTTTGCTGTCAAAGACAAGTGGCGTTTAGAGGCTTTTGCAAACAGTTTTTTTTTCTGAATGTGCTGACGCTGCAATTATTTGTTGCAAAAATATTTGTTGAATGTACTACTTGCCTAAAGCATTTGTTCAATGTCATTTTTGCCAGAAGTGGCGTTTAGCGGCTTTTGCATCTGAACTCTTTATATATATATATATATATATATATATATATAGATATATATATATATATATATATATATATATATATATATATATATATATATTACTTAAATTTGAACAATATTACTTTATTTAATATTCATGTTAATTGTATAATACTTCATAATACCATTTGTAATATTGATTAATGCACAAAGTAACAGAAACTAACAATGAACTAGGGTTGTGCAATATATAAATACAGACAATATAAAAAGTCTACCATTTCATATTATGCTTTACGTTGTAGGGGAACCAACGGTTTTAACCCAAAAGTGACTATTCTATAAGTTAAAGAACAGCAGGATTCAGAGATTCAATTAAAGAAAAGTTTACTGAAGATAGTCTGCAGTTTCATCAGCAGAAGCCAGCTTCAACACTCTCATAGAGTTTGTAAGCGGCTCTGCTTGCTCTTGCTCTGCTTGCTCACATAATGGCATTAATCGTGTCATACATGTAGACACAGGTAGAGATTTCTATGAGTGTGTGTGTGTGTGTGTAATTCCGAACAATATCTTCCAATGATTACTTAGGTGTCGCTTACAAAAGGCAGACAGCCACTAGATCATTCAGAGCTGACCCCAGACCTGTAATACTGATCCACAAATGAATAGAACACGCATACACAGTACAATCTGTTACTTACTCAAGGCTGTTTCTGGTTCTCTCAGCCGTCTTATCAAACTTTTTAAAACTGGTGTAATCAACAACCGAATTGGCAGCTTGCATACAAAGGAATTTACTTTAAAAGATTTGATACAAATAACTTTGGAAACCGTTGGTTCCAATTCTTCAAGAGCTCTGGTCCTCTCAAGAGGTGTCCATGACCTCTGACCTAGCTTGGTGGATCCTGAGGAAACAAATCATTTGGCATACAGAAAAAGCAATCACATACATATTATTGCAGATTTATTCTGAAGAGGGATGACACTGAGGTCATCATATAATCTACACCCTTAAACATTCAACTTTATTAATATTTCAAGGCAAGAAATTTTACATGTTTTATGACCACAATATTACATGCCTTTATGGACATGCAGACAGACACTTGACTAACTGCATAATGAGAAAAAAGCAATCTTAAAGGTACAATTTTTACATTTCGTGTTTTATTTAAGTGATATTTTAGGTTGACCCTGAAATCATTGGTTTTATATTTAATAAATATTTATTAAACATTATAATTCTTAATTAAACATTTGACCTTAAGTTCTAAATGAAGTGAGAAATGTGATCCTGTATGAATGAGTAGATTTTCGAGTATGTACTTTAAAATGGAAAAACAGAAAAAATATTCCTACCGTTCGGCCCGTTTCATGATGGATATATTCTTGTCAGGATATGAGATTTCTTGTATGATGATATGAGATTTTTGTGATATTGCACGGCCGTACAACAACTATTTATTTTTACAGCGTTTACTAATTATTTATCAATAATGCTCATGTTCTTCTTGCATTTACTAGTGTTTTAGTGAATGCAGAGATTAACATTATTTTTAATAGATTGGTTCAATTATAATGTTAAGTTTGGTTAATACATTTACGCCAATTTTTTTTTTAAAGAAAAGTTATAATAATATCACCACTTTTTGTTAGCTGAACATTTTCTCTCTAACAGCTCATCTGGTAAGTAATTTTGTGTAATCTCTGGGATGTCCTGTAATACTTGAGTTGCCTCATACTCCCTTCCCCTCTCTCTCTCTCTCTTTCTCTCTCTCTCTCTCTCTCTCTCTCTCTCTCTCTCTCTCTCTCTCTCTCTCTCTCTCTCTCTCTCTCTCTCTGTGTGTTCTGTGAAATGAATCAGATTATTAATATTATTAATTAGGTTGTAATATCTTTCACCTCCTGGTCTCTTAAGCTTTTGCAGTTGCTCTGACCTCACAATCAGTGCGTGTCAATGTGTGTATGTGTGGTTTTAATTTTGATGGTAGAATTAGAATGGGCCTTCAAATATCACTGATTTTGGAAAACAAATCTACTCACCGCCTGTATATTTCTTGATTAACATGGAGTTGTGTGTTGTGTAATGTCTTGGGTGTTGTTTGTGCATGACCAAATGTCCAGATCTATAGTTGCCATTCTAATTCACTTCTACTTGTAGTGTAATTGTGGAATCAGATGATTTCTTTAGTTGTTTATCTTCTCTGCGGAGTGTCCTGGATCCAGTTAATCATGAATGTTTTTATTTGTTTTGGGGCTAACAATTCTTCTTTTTTAAATAAAAAGTCCTAATAAATGTATTTATTTAACTGTATATGAACTGTATACAATAAAACATTTAAGTGATATTGTTAAATATTTAATATAGATTTAAAACATAAATATATATTTTGTGGTGACCGCCAGGTGAAATTCCAACTGTCATTGCTACAATCTTTAGTGCCAGATCATACTAATTAGATGCTTAAGAAACATTTCTGTGGTTATAATTGTTAAAATGGATGTGCTGCTTTTTTTTTTCTTCTTAAATCTATAGGCAATTTTGTTATGTATTATTGCTGTATATAGGTTGTTTTAACATGACGTCATTAATGATGTGCAAAATTTAGATGGAAGGCAGAAGGTGGTTCTTCTACATAGGAAACGCCATCAGAACATCAAAATGTTTCTGTTTTATGCTGTTTATAATTGTTTAAATCAACCAAAATAAGAAATACTGATCAACTTTTATAAAACTCTAAAAGATTTCAGCTGACTGAAAAATCAAAGAAAAGGCGGATCGTAATAAACATTTACTCAAAACATCCATGTGTACAAACTTTTTGAACGCGATAATTTGTTTGACGTCACCAATAAAGATTAAATACATTCCTAGCTATGTGCATAAATATGTTAATGTGTTATATTAAAATCAGATACTAGCACCTCCACACTTATACAAAATCCAGGAGAATATAAATATTGTTCCCCTGCTATGTAATCATTGCAATGAAATCTCCATTTTGTTTTTCAATAATCCAAGTCTTTACTGGCATTTCGACAGAATAAACAACCGTAACGTGAACATCGAGATGCGCAGCAGTGGTAAATGTTTGTTGATGGTAAGTTTATCGAGAGAACAAAAAAGAAATGCAACCGACAAAACTAGATGGTTATCATTGTGGAGCACTCTTACAAAAATAAATAAATAATTAATAATGTAGACTATGCGTCCATGCTTTTGTAAGCTTTCATCTGTTATTTCGTGGTGTCTGGAAGATATCCGCATGGGGAAAAAACTAGTAATTTATAATAAGCCTGTTTTTGAACCACAAGTAAAGTGTATAATGTGTACAACTCTTTGTTGATGAATGCTACAGAATAATGTAAAGTGATCAACTGTAATAAATACTGTAACATTAGTGGTGCATTGTGATTATAGAATAGAAAACTAAGGCTATTGAATAATTTCTTTATTATTTACACAATTATGCAGATGTGTCGTACCACAGTAACACTATAATTACTACAACAGTTTAATTCAAGTAATTATCTATTGTATGCATCCAAATACTATAGTATTTACTATAGTATTTTTCATGTAACGTATCTTTACACCATGTACCACATTGAAGACATGTAAATATATGTTCTCTATGAATATGAATCTCTCCCATTCAGTTTTTTTATTTCCTGCCCTCCATCTGAATTTCGCAAGTCATCAGAACCCTGTGATTGAAAACAACATATATATACACAGCAATATATTACTGTTTATATATATAAACATTATCCTGCTTTTTATTATATATTCTGTCATAAATCACAGCTGAAAAAATTAAATTTAATTATTTTATCATTTTCCTTTTCTTTGTGTGTGTGGATTGATTTTCTCTTTGGTTTCAACAAAGCTAACACACAATCCGACTGATCAGATACTCTGTGTGGCTTGTTGGTTGTATCTGCCTGGTTTGAGTTTGTGTGCGCGTTTGCTTCCGCTAACTGCTACAATGAGGTTTGGCGTGCCATGATTACTTTGGCATGTTTTCCCCCTCGTTCTTATGTTGCCATCCCTCTCATAGGGCAGTCAGATGCTGAGGCCAGCGGCTCAGGTACTGGTTCAGGCCCAGGTGAGTGCCCCCTGCTGGAGTGGAGGTCCGGGAAAGACCAAATCAAGCATTTTTAATGGCCTTTGATTTGACAATCAGCCAACAAAACAGCAATTATTCATAATTCCTAATTTTAATGATTGGTGAACAGTTTAATACTTGCACAGAACATGCTGTTGTGCCTCTCGCTGCCGCTTATGTAATGATGGGCAGCGTTACAGCAGCGATTATGTGGCTATAACTGTCATTGAGTAATAATATCTCTGTTCTCTCACAAAGATAAAATCGCACTGGAAGGAGTAGTGGTGCAGAGAGCGGAATGCAGACCGGCCGTCAGTGAAAGCTACATGAGGCTTAAGAAGTAGGTTTAAATACACACTGTGTTGTATATCTAGTGAGCTGCACAGATTGTGTTATTGCTGTCGTAGAAATTTGTAATTAATTTATTTATTGTAGTGCACAGATGCCAATCTATGTTGTCAAGCTATTTTACTAAGCTAGCACAGTACTGTAATAAGCATCAAATAGATTATTGGTGATCAACTAACAAATATAGAATGAGCTTCAATTTCACCTTACATTGAATCATGAGTTTAAGTAAGGGGGTAAAATAAACTAATTTTTATTTTTTTTTTATTTTTATGACATTAGTCTGAAGTTTTGGTAGCATAACATAACACATAGCTAATGTAGTTTTATAAACTGCTAGAATATTTTAAAGACCTGTAGTATTACTTTAACATTATTTAAAGGGATAGTTCAACCTAAAATAAAAATTATGTCATCATTTACTGAATCTTCACTTGACTTGTTTATTTCGTTAAACACAAAAGATGTTATTTTGAAACGTATTGGAAACGTGTAGCCATTCAATTCCACAGAATTAGTTTTTCCTGCTATGGAAGTCAATGGTTACAGGTTTGTAACCTTTTTTAGATATTATATTTTGTGCTCAACAAAAACAAAACAAAAAGGAAACTCATGAAGGTTTGGAACCACTTCAGCATGAGTAAAGGGGAGTAAATGTTCATGTTTTTGGTGAATTATCTCTTTAAAATGCTGTTAGCTTAGTAGCGTAATACAGGACACTTAGTATGATTTAGCCAGTTATGTTTCTAAAATTAAGCACTGTTGATGTTTTATCTTAGAGCTAGCATAGTTTAACATTGCTAATGCTAGCATAATTTAACACACTGTAATGCTAGCATGTTTTAAAACATTGCTAGCATTGCTTAACATTGCTGGGTGAATTACTTACAAATTGCAGTCTCTTGTTGATTTCAAACTACATGATGACAATTGGCCCATGAGCTATTTTATATTTGTAACAAGAGACAATTCAATCATACCTTGATGTTATAACTGCTTTTGTAACATTATTTATCAATATGTAGAACTTTTTGGACAATGGACATTTAAAATGTAAAAAAGGAAATGCGTCTGGACCGTTGTTGTTTACATCCCTCAAAATCGTCTATAGATTTGTATAATGAACATTTCTCTTTCTGCTTTTTCCTCGTGTCTCTTTTTTATTTCATGTGGTGTATTTAGTAACCACACAGGCACTATATTATGTCTATAAAGACTTAAATCTTTCTTATACACACTGTTTGATGCTTAAACTTGAATATACTCATATCAGTATCAAATAAGTATTTCTTTTTTCTTTGCAGACTGCAGATTGAGGAATTATCGAAACCCCTCAGGTTCTCTCAGCAGCTGGACAAAGCAGTTACCACTAACTACAAACCAGTGGCTAATCATGCTTATAATGTAGGTCAATATGATTTATGTTGTAAAACGGGCGTCCTGTGTATTTTTTATGCAGAACACTTTGTTTGTTGGTTTTTCCAAAGCTCGACTATGAGAAGAGGAAGAAAGAAGAAGGGAAGAGGGCACGTGCAGATAAACAGCAGGTGCTGGACATGTTGTTCTCTGCTTTTGAGAAGCATCAGTTTTATAACATTAAGGATCTGGTGGACATCACAAAACAGCCTGTGGTGAGATATATATTTCTTTCTTTTTTTTTTTTCAATAAGTTTATTATTTCAGGATGTCCGCGGGGTCGCAAAAAGTCTTAAATTGATATAATTTTAGATCTTCGTTTTAAACAGGTCTCAATCAGATACCATACAATCACGACCAATCCATCTCAGTAAAACTTTTAGCAAAACGTTTCATTTGAACTCTATTTTACAAATACAGTTTTAGTTTACAAGTAAAAGTTCTCCATTTATTTATGGTGAGGTCGCTGATCTGGACAGACAGTTGTGTGTAAATATTCTTAAAAACCTTTTAAAGAAATGTTGGGGGAAAAGTGCATCTTTATCTCCAGAGTTTGCTTGTTTTGACACATTATTTAAAATGTGGCTAAGAAATAAAGGAATTACCAACCTATGTCACACGGGTTCCCGGTTGCAATAGTAAACATGTGGTGTTGTGCGGTAGGATGCCAAATTCGAGTCCAAAAATAGAAAACGTAACTTTTTCCGTACACCACACTGCTTTTAATACCAACCGCAGATGTCGTTGACTTAAAGGGAATTGAATGGAGTCAAGACATAATTAAAAATGCTGGACTTTACAGTTCTCATTTCATATCAGGTAAGTTCATGATATGCTGAATTAGACACATCACTCGCTTTTGATTGCAGCAATGATTTTTACCAAAAACAGGGAAATATGGTGAATTAAACTGCGGACACTAAATGCTTAGAATGAAATGTAAACATGTACATTCGTTCAGATACTCTGCCGTACAGGTGCCGTTTACTGTCAGAATGCAGTTGTTTTGCTTGTTGATGATTACCCAGGCCTTGCACAGTTCCTTCTTTTTTTTTTTTTTTTTTTTTTTTGTCTTTGGCTAGGCAGAACTTCGGTTTTTAGTAGGGTTGGGTATCGTTTGGGTTTTTTTAGATAACAGGGCTAAATCGATACTATTAAAAAATGGTACCAGTGCCAAAACGGTGCCTGAACCGATACTTTTTATCCACAAAATTAATATATATATATATGTGTTTATAATAAGTTTAAAGTAAACATCAATTCATATTTTATTTATTTTAATTGCATTCATATAAATCTTTTGACCATTTGTTTATTAGCATAAATGCAAGATTTTCATTATGCTATTAACATTACATTAGCTTGCTACTAACCTGTGGAAAGGTTAGTAGTATCTGTCATCAAAATCAAGGAACACCTTTTTTCTGGGCTTGTGACTACTTTTACATGGATATCGGTGATCTAATGATTTGCCTTAATCTGAATAAGACAATAATATGATTCAGGTGTTTACATGAGTTGCTTTTTGAACGTTACATTCATGATTTCTAGTTACATGTTACAGCACATAGATCCATCAACGTCATTGCGTCACCAGCCTATAAATGTTCCTCTGCAGTTTGTGTCTGAGGTCCTTTAAGATAATCAAAAATCACTGTTTACGTGGTAGACTCTTAATCAGAGTATTGTCTTAATCATATTAAAATCAGAGTATTGGTGTCCATGTAAACGTACTCAGATAATGTGCCAAATAATGTCACAAGCTGTCAAAGACAGTCCATTCCTCACCTTTAAGTTGATTCCATGAGCCCTCACATTTTATAAGTTTGACGCGTTTCTCCCCTACTTGCAACTTTTGTAAAGCCTCTGCTGCATGTTGGTGTCAGAATCCTTGCTTGTAAAATATAGCCATACTGTAGAATGCTTAGTTTAAGCAAATTAGATGAATGCGATCATGCGTGTTGATGAAGTGAGTCGCTCGCCGCATGTGCTTTACAGCTCGCTTTGCCTTCTATGAGCTACAATAATAATTGCCTGACATTCGTACCCCTCAAAGCTGTTTAGAACTAAACATTTACAGATAGCGTGACACAACCCTTACTCAAGTGCGCCTTTAATGCACCCCTTTATGCTTCTTAAGCGTGTCACACAGCAGATGTGCCACCAAGAGCCGCGGCATGGAGCGCACATGACAGTTGATAGTATCCCACACCAGACATGCACATTCGCATGTTATTTAAAATGAAACTATTCAGATGGCACTCTGTGGCATGGCAGAAATATGTAGTTATGAGTCGTGGCTGGGCCACGAAATTAGGCACCGAAATTCATATGCTGATTTGATCCGGTGCATACCGGTTCCAAAGAGTTTCAGTACCCAACCCTAGTTTATAGTACTACAAAGTTTTAAATCTGGTAATCATGGAACATAATTTCAGTTTTGCAAACTGGTAATTTGTCTATAGCAACAATGTTTTGATGAGGATAGTTAAAATCATTTCCTTTTCCATTAGAAAGAAAGGTTGGAAATTCATTAATAATGGTCTTAAAGTCTTAAATTTGCAGAAACCGTTATTCTCACGTAGCATTTATTTGATTACATACAGCAAAAACGTTTGTGATGTGACAACCAGTTTTGAAGGGGTAGTTTAGCCAAAAAAATTTGTTCATTTACTTGCCACTGATTCAGCTAAAAATGGTTGCTCATACATTTTTGACAATAGTCAAAAATATATTGTGTTAGACAAAGTTAGCTATTTTATGGCAAAAATCATTAGCATATAAAGCTATCTAGTAAATTTCCATTAAAAAGCATTTTATGATCAGTAATGTGTATTGTAAGCACTTCAATTTGGACAGCTATAAAGGTGATTTTCTTTCTACTTAACCCTTACATTCTTGATTTTCAAATAGTCCTATCTTGGCTTAATGTAATTTTTTTTTCTTGGTGTTCATTTCGTTTTTTAAATGCCAAAATCTCATTCATTCATTAAAAAAGAAAAAATCAGTTTGAAATAAATTAGCATTTTTCTTTGTTTCCCCCACATGATAGCAAACTTATCCACACGTTTTATTCCTGTGATAAGTTAAAATTTAACAATAAAATGTCCTCCTAAATGTCACAATCATTTATAAATCTTAGCTGCCAATTCGAAACGTATTAACGTATTATTTGTTATTATATCTTGTAGCTTTCAATTAAAATGTATATTATGTATTGCTTAAACCCATATGACATTGTTTCACAATCCTAAAATGTCAAATATCTGTCACATTTATAGACTTTATGTACCCTTGCTTAAAGTAGTAAATGATCCTAAATTTTTTAAGGATAGTGTACTTTTAAAAACTCATGTCCTTGTTTTCTGTAGATTTACTTGAAGGAGATTCTTCGGGACATTGGCATTTACAATGTCAAAGGCACCCACAAAAACACCTGGGAGCTCAAACCCGAGTACAGGCATTACAAGAGTGAAGAGAAGAGTGACTGATCCTCTTCAAGATCACCTGCTTACATGTGTTTGGACTCAGAATGACTGAAATGTTATTTCTGGATTATTTCAAGGATTCTTCTGTTGTTTTTAGAGCTGCATCTGAAACTCATGTTATGTTTTACAACGCCAAGATGTTTTATTGAGAAATGGAATTGTTCAATCAGAACTGAGGGAAAACACGCATTATATAGCAGCAATTGGTGTATAACGAGAAGGTGATGTCAGAATTTTAAGTAAAAGTTAAGTAAAATATTCTGATTTGGTTTTCTAATTGAAATGCAGTTATTTTGTATACTATTTAACTTCAGTAAATGTTCTTGAAATAAAGGTTTTGTACAAAATAATTATCATTTCCTCTGAGTTTCAGCCATTTTCATCAAAACAATTGAACTGATTTTATATTTCTGGAGAATCATGATGACATTTTGTTTTATGTCAGCATTTTGTCTTTTTATAACAAAGGGATTTATGAATGTGTGAATTGTTTCATGCACAATGTTAAAAACAAGTAATTGACTTAAGGGGAGTTAATTCGTTTATAAAATGATTAGTTAACTCCAAAGTAAACCCAATGCCTTAAAAAAATGATTTATGTTCATAATTCTTAACATTTAGTAAATTTAGGCTTTAAGTTACAGCAGGTTAACACAATTACGAATTGCTTGACAGTGTAAATTAACAGCATTGATATTCATCAGTATTTTATTGAACTGTGTTTTGAACATTTGCTTTTCATTATCTTACAAGTAAACAGTTAGTTAGATGTTTGTTATTTTGATTAAAATATGGGGTTAATATATAAATTTATCTTCTATGTAAATCTTTAATTCATGTTCCCAACAAGACCTATTAGATTAAGGTTCTGATTATCTTATCCAATTCCATACAACAAAATGGTACCATTCTTCGAGTTAAACAGAATATAAAATTTGCTTTCGATTAAGTTTTTACCCCCTTTGACAAAGAGCTATTTCAACAAATTAAATGTTACATTTGCTATGAAAGTTAATCTCCAGCTAATAATTTGCATGTACAGTGTAATGCATTTTTTTTTTTCCAATTGCTGGTTTAAAACGGATTCACATTATATTCCTCCCATTCCTTTTTTAGACAGTGCCTGTTCATTTAACAAAACTTGTATTTTGTAACGTTGGTTTAATTAATACATGTTTAAATTCATTTGTCCTTATACAGTCAAATTTGAGCAGCTAACAAACCATCCTGCTTCTTTAAAGTAGTGCAGCTCATCTCGACATTTCTCCTTGAATTCTTACTCCTATCTTTGTGACCCTTGACCAACAAAAAAAAAAAAAAAAAAAAATCACTTTTGTATATTAAACGTTCAAACTCCAAAAACATGCTAGAAAGATAAAACAAGGCAATACTTGAATAAGCCAGCAGCTTGATTTTATTCAATAACGGTGCTGAGAAATCCTATACAATCCTGTGATGGAAAGGGGGAAATTACAACTGTACATCTGCTGAAATGAGAAGCCGACATGCACAGCAAATGAGAAGCCAGCAGTCAACTTCACTTCCATGAAGACCAAGACATAAAATAGAACCCCAAAAATGACTCAGTTTCTTGACCACAATCTCTGCGCGTTGTGGCTTGGCTTGCTAAAAGTCCTGTTTTTAAATTTCATGAAGGGAACGTTCGCGTCTTCTTGCTGTAGACGGACATAAGCCAATCAAGAAATGAAAACAGTGGCCTCGTGAAGTTAAAAGAGCCTCTGGTCCTGATGGAAAGGATGAGGGGGAATGACTGGTTTAATCCACGGGCCAAACCATCAAGCAGAGGCCAGAGTTTGAGGGGTGATTTGTAGAAGCGTGGGACGTTTACTATAGGAAGAAAGAAGAAAACAAAAGGATTAAGCATTGCTTCAAGACTGACAGCATTACAAGCCATCAAGCACTTGAGCAGCAGCAAAGCATCTTTTCATGCAGATACTAAAATGTCCTATTCTCCTCAGATTAGACTTTTCCAGCCACCATTCAGATGGACAGATATATTGAGGAATATTACTGTTGCATCCTTGTGCAAACCAGAGGCCACAAACCAAGGCAACAGGCCTATCAGTGGATGCCCACTAAACTATTTAATTCATTGAAGTGTTAAAAAAAAAAAAGGAAAAGGAAACTTACGCATTTTTCAATCTCAAGACCATCCTTGAAGAAGATCATGTATGGTGTGACTCCATCCTCACGAAAGTCAAGGAGACCGATCATGCCATCAGGGTTCATGGATTCACCAGTGAAAAACTGCAAGATGGAAAAAAAACTATTATATCTTAAGAGCTCCATTACATGTGAAGAGGTCATCTTTCTTTCATTGTTCTCAATGCCAATTTCTACAACCAAATATTTTTATTTTTTTTATTTTTTTAAGTCTGCTACAGCCCAAAGACAAGTACTCAGAACATGTTTTCTTTTCATTAGTCATAACCTCCAAAGGTGTCCTAAGAATGTCATCACTGTACGTCTTTTAGAGGGCTGTTATTTATAAACTTCTCAAATGTATCGGATCTCCTTTAGAAGGATTCAAGTAAACCCTACTAAAGCAAAATCACAAACGAGAATATTTATGAAAAATGGAGAAAATAAAATGCTAGAAACTAGTGCTATTTTACAATTAGGACTGCACAATATTGGAAACTCGCATTGCAAAATTTCATTTTTCTGCGATATGGAGTATGAATAGCTGTATTTCAAAAAAAGAATGATTTTTAGGACAGTATTTGGATGATTTTTAATTGGAAAGCGTCTGCATAAGTAATAAAATCACAAGCAATGATAAATAAAGCAAAACTAAAAAAAGAAATAAATGCATGGTTTAATCGTAGTTGAACAGTATTTAGGCACACAAACCGAATAATGTTAATTATGCCTCGTTTCTACTGACTGGTACAGTACGGTTCGGGTCGGTACGGGTCACCTTTATCAGGCTTGCATTTCAATCACAAAGGGTACCCTTTTGGTGGGCATGGTAGTGTATGACAAAGTTTAAGTCGACGTCATGCTCGCTCGAATTAATGTCTACAGTAAAGCTGTACGGGTCGTTCACATATCATAATGAGCAGCACTTCTCACAAAACAGATGCTTTATACACAAATACTGGTTTATAAATGTTTTACTAAGTTTTCTATGAACATGAGTTGATTATAACTGCATATCAATGACACAGACGTTACAGTAGCCTATTTCGCACTAATTAAATTAAATAAATACATAAATGCAACATATATGAACACATACAGCCTCTTACAGACTGAGATATATTATTCATTACAGAGCAAACATTTAGTACTTAGAGTTCTACAACACACGCAACATAGCGCACAGTCAGCGCAAACCTCTTATCTGTGTCTGTAATCTTCAGCAGCACATGTAAGCTCTGTTAGAGAGTATTTTTGTCATTCTCGGTTCATAATAGTCTAAAAGACGAAGATAAACATGGCAATTTGTTCATGATTCAGGTTGCTAAAACAATTTTGCTCCTGTGTTTTGACGGCTTCTCTTTTCCCCCCCCCCGTTTCACTCTCGCTTCATTTTGCACTTGTCTTTTTTCCCTGAATGGATCAGATGATGGAGACACTTCAATAAATCACACTCCATTATCAAAACGACTCAAGAAGTTTGTTATATCAAACATAGACGCGATCGTGAGCTCCCGGAAGAAAGCAAATACCGCTCGCAATTTTAGACGGGCTCGTAAAACAACAGGACACGGCAGATTTTTCTTCTTGGCTTTGTGTCTGTTCACAGAGATGACAGCAAGGTTTGTTTGAGCTAGGGTCATCCATGGCTGGTTATTATATGCATATAGTATTTCCATGTAATGTCTTGCCTTTGTATTTAAAAAAAAAAACATGGCTGTTCCTTGTACATTCTGTGTAGCTTTACAAGCTCGTGACGCATCTCTGTAACCAATCAGTGTTCAGCTGCGCGTTTTGGTACTCTTTCTCCCGTTTGGGACCCTTTCGAAAGGGTGCCGAAAAAGTGTTACGGTGCGGTTTGGTACGCTTTTGACAGTGCCATATTGGGTACAACGGCCATAAAAAGTGTACCAAACCGAACCACTCAGTGGAAACGGGCTATTAAATAACTGTATAATCTTCATTGCATAAATGCTACAAATTAACAATTAATGTTGCTTGAAGTTACTAAAATTAATTTCCTATGCCTAAATGCTTTAAACTAACTTGAAATGTGTACAGTCACAGGCTTTAAAGCACATACAAATGATATAATTGTGATCATTGTTAAACTTAATTTAAAATTAGTAAATGAAATAAATCAATTTCCCAACAATACTGATTCTAAATTAATTAATAGAAAATGATGTTACATCTATCTGCATACAGATAAGGCACACTGACCCTTTCAGCGGTCACTAACCTACCTGAAAGTTTTTGATGTTGCCTAGGATTTTCTTGACCTCAGCCGGTGCGTTAGCCATAAAGGGATCTACCCTATTAGGTGCACTTTCCTGCAACTTGGCCTTAACTCTGTAATGTAAATAAACAAAAACAAAAAGTGAGTACACCACAAGACTTTATAGAATTGAAAAATCAAAGTAGAGTTAAGAACATTTGTAGTCCCAAATTCAATCTTACATGCCACTCATGGGGCAAGCAGAAAGCGCAGGGACCTTTCATTTTGCATCGTAACATATTGAAACCCAGGTGGCCACAATACAAGACTCTGAGATGTCAATGATGCAAAAGCTTTATTATAAATGATTGGAATATTAGCAGTATACAGGCCCTAATATACTGACAGCAAAATGGTTTTTCCATTCATCCTCTGAGGTATTGAACATCCTGACGCCTCTCATGCTGGAAACTGAAATGTGATTTATTAAAATATTAATATTTTATATCATAACACTATTGACTGATTTATTTGAAATGACATCACACCATTTTTGCTTCAAGCACATGGGGGCCTTTATATTTGCTGTTCAACAAGACCGCTGTTGCAAGGTACAACATGCTCTTCACAAGCGATTTCATGCCTGTTGACATCATACTCACGCCTTCATGTAGTCTTTGATGTAGGCTGTGTAAGACTTCTTGTCGTAGGAGGTCTCCTGAAGTTTGTGGTTGAGGACTATGTCCACACCGCTGACAGAAGTGCTGTCACAGCCCTCATCCGCAACTTCTGCTGACGCATTGCCACCAATCAGGGCATCATCAATGTCTCCTTCTGCTCTGGTGATCATCTGAGGAAAAAAAGAAAAAATTAAGCTGATGTCACTTGTTCATGGCAAAAAGATCTGTTTGATAGAAAATTGTAAAATAAACCATTCCTAATAACACCAGTATTGATCCAAAAAAAATTAGGATATCAAAAAAAAAAAAAAAAGTCTGCCCAAAGACACGCACTCAGAAAGTGTTGTTTTTCTCACTGGCCATAACCTCCAAAGGTGTCCTAAGATTGTCATCATCGTACGTTCATAAGAGGGCAGTCACTTGACAACAATTTAAAAATAAATAAATGGATGTATATTAGTGTAAAAGAACCATTTACCTTTCCCTCCACTTCGAGCATCATTCCATTCTCAGACTCTTTGATTTTGTAGATGTCTGAGAACATCTCATCCCCTGTGGAAAAACAACAACAGCACTTTTACAGTTAGCTCAATATTTGCCATTTCCAATGCTGGCTATGAAAACGGGATAAGATAAAATGTCTTTGCAACAATTAAGGTAAAGTTGGTTTTACATTCACACATTCGGACTTTCTTTGTAAAAACATAATATCAAAGTATTCTTTGCAAATTCTAAATGGAGAATCCATATTAGCAGCCAATGACTATCAAGGTACAACATTGTTCACAGTCGATTAGATAGTGTTAATGTTGTTTTGAAGTCACACTTGAATGCTAATTAAGACTGAATATTCCTCTGTTTTTATTCCTCTATTATATACCTCTATTTTGCAACAGCCCATCAAAGTTACGTACTCAGAACATGTTTTCTTTTCATTGGTCATATCCTCCAAAGGTGTCCTAAGAATGTCATCACTGTACGTACTTTTGTGGGCTAGCATTTCAAAACTTTGTTTCTTATGCCTATCAGTAGTGTCTACTGGAATGTTTCCAAACCTGAAAATAAAATCAATGACACAGATAGTTCTGGAAGTTTCCTCTGATACGTCACACCCTAGTGTGAGTAAAATACACCACAGAATAACTTTAAACACGTGTAAATTAAATATTGACTTTATCCTGAAAAACTCAGTTACACAAACTTAAATAGTTTGCTTGTTTAAGCTTGATGATAAGACTAACTTAAGTTAGTTGGTTTAACGTTATAATTTATTTAAAAAAATCGTCAATTTATTGTGATACTAGACGAATCCATTAAAACGCGTTGCTCTCATTAATTAAACAAAGCACACAAAGCCAAGTGAAAGAGCAGGGTGTGATGAAACATCCTTTCCTTAAAAAAGGCTCTGAGAAGCTTAGTGAGTAATGAGTACGTTCAGTTGAAGTACAGAACTGGCCTAGACGAGCAACACGCCCTGTTTAGCGCTCATTTCGTCATCCCAAAACCATTTGTGAACATGGAGAAAAGCTTCCACCGGCGTATTCAATATTATAGTTTCTGTTGTTTAAAACAAATTTTAAACACATTGCTTGTGGAATTAAACATGGTACCCAAGCAGCGTGACTGCGAAAGCAACTAAAAGCACAACTTCAGTGGAGCCCTATAACGTTACCGGCCGACCGGCGTTTTAAGCAAGCTGCTAGCACTTCAAATTACCGCCAGTATTTCTTAAATATAACCGAACTGTTTAATACCCTCACTTTTGGGAACAAAATGATTCATTTATCAAAATATAATATACAAATAGATGGTAGACATTAAAACAGCGTGTACATAGTTTTACAGCTGGTTAGCCCCAATGCTAACTGCGCTCAACAGTTAGGCCGCAGTTGAGCCGGGAAAACACAGTTCCTTTAAAACAACCCAGGAACACTTGATGGCTAAAATATAAACAAAAACTTAACATTTTGATGTCTAACTTCGAGTTGGACGTAAATCTTACCAGTGATGATGTCCTTGTAGATGATCATTTTGTTGGATTGTGTCTGGGGATATCAGAAGGCGAACAGCGCTGGCTGTGACCTGATCGTGGACTCAGCTGAAAAGGCCGGCGCGTGGATTGAACATCTTATATATGCGCTGAGAGTCACGCGCGCCCTCTAACGGTGTGACATCAAATCTCCTCCGTTTCATAGACAGTTTCCTAAAATAGATTACAAATTATTCATCTTTAAATATTTATTTCAATTAATAAAAATCAAACACACTTTAAAAAAAAAACGTATCAGAACAGTGTATTATATATTAAAAATACACTAAATCAGAACCAAAGAAACACTTTTTTTCCCAGAAATGTACCAGTTCTAAAACAAATCCTCACTGCCCTAAATTCATTTTCCAATAAATAACCATTTTTACTTGAGCTTTGTTTGAGTTTAAGTTCATCTGAAATGGTTTGCCATATGTGTTTGGAATTTTATGAATTTTGCCAAGACATGAAAACTTTCTGACCACATTTACCTACAGTTTTTTCCAACTGCTGACAATTTCAAATAATTAAAAAATAAGCATATCAAAGAACACACACACACACACACACACACCACTCTTGTAGGCCTATTCATCATTGATTTTTTTTTACATTTAAACGCATAATAATCAAGTGCAAAAAAGAAGAGCTGAACTTCGGAAAAAGTGCTTGCGGTTGCCGCGATGTGGTTGGCTTTTCTGCAGTTGGCTTTTTAAAAAAGAGTATGTCTTGCGTATTTATGGCTATTGATATGCTATTGATAGGCTTGAAACAGCCTATCATTCTGTTATTATTCATATATTCTGTTAAAAGATTTTTGTGTTCATCCTACCCAGCAAACAATGAGTTGGCGGACCGTCGGCGTTTTTTGGTCGGCACAAATTCAGCGGCTTGATACGGGCGGACCGCCGTCGGCTCACCAGCGGGAAGCCGCCCATTCTAAAAGTTATGTCGGCCCACCGGCGTTTTTTTGGGTGGCACGCCGCCAGCGGGTTACCGTGGGTGGACCGCCGTCGGGACACCAGTGGCTATCCGATGGCCCACCCGGTGATGTTTTTAATGTTGTTGGCTGTTCTGTACCTGATATAAGTACTTTTGTTTAACACTTTTTACATTTAAAACTAATGAGGCACTAAATAAAAATATAGTTATTAATAAAAGCAAAGTTTAGTATATAAAACTAAAAGAGGTTTTAAATATAACAGGTTATTATTAAAACAAAACAAAATTAAGTTTAAAAATCAAGATTTAATATTAAAGTCATTATTTAATATGTTTATAAATTGTTTAAATGTTTATGTAAATGCTGCGTGACTTTAAAGTGTCCATTACCGAGCCCCATTCAAGCACTGCAGCAGAGAGCGTTGTCATGGAAACGGAGCAACGACACGACACCTGACCGTTGTTACGGTTTAACTGGTGACCGTGTTAACTGGTGTCCCTTTCCAGATGTAAGCTATTCACGTTTGCAGATTGGCAGATTCGTCACTTTTTCACAGCAACAAAACATGTCCATACCAAATAAAGATTCTTATTACTTGGTGTCAGTGTCATTGTGTGCATTATTGATTTTAATATCTGTGTAGCAGAACAGTATATAACCAAAGTAAATAAAAAAAAAATAATTAGAATTGACATGTCTTTAACAGGATTCGAACCCGTGTAGTGAAAAGGTGTAGCACATGTATCAATCAACTTATCTAACTGAGCTACTCAGAACTCCAAACGAAGCGGTCTGTTTTAATATATTTGTCAATTAAAACATGCCTTGCTGTGGTTGTGGACCCGTGTTAATATGTTTCCATCGATGTTAACATGTTTACATGTTGTTTAGTTACATGTACTCGCGTTAACGTGTTTCTACAAACTCTCCCGCTGATAGAATAGCTCTCTGTGACTAAACGATGCTTCATCAGTTGCTCAAACCATGTTTTTTCTTAGTTCTAGACTCATGTCTACCTGTGCCTTTGGAGTCGTGTTAACTCGTGACCCATGCTCATACATGTAACGTAAATAAAGATTTTATCCAAAAAATGAATACAATGACGATATTATTATGCAACGTATTATGTCTAATATATATAATATATATTTCATATATAATATTATGCAACAGAATATTAGAATATTATGCAATCAGAATATAATAGTCCCATTGACTCGTGTTAGTCTGTGTCTACAAAGTTAAACGAGCTGATATTTTCTCAGAATAGCTCTAAATGACTACGATGTTCCGCTAAATAAGCATACGTTATAAATCGCAGTCCCCCCCCCCCCCCCCCCCCATTTTATTTTAAAGAGAATTAAAAAAATCAGGCTACATAAACAAAACTCGTATGTGGATTCGAACCTACTAACAAAAGAGAAGCATGAATGGAACATACGTGCTATCTAATTGAGCTATCAAGCACTGATGAAACGTATGGCTTAGCAGCTTTTAGTAATTTTATCGTATGTAGCCAAATCATGTTCATAAGTACCTTGATACAGATGTGACCAAGACCATACATTGAAATGTTGCGATTTTCAATTAATATTCTGTTGCATAATATTATATATGAAATATATATTATATATATTAGACATAATACGTTGCATAATAATATCGTCATTGTATTCATTTTTTGGATAAAATCTTTATTTACGTTACATGTATGAGCATGGGTCACGAGTTAACACGACTCCAAAGGCACAGGTAGACATGAGTCTAGAACTAAGAAAAAACATGGTTTGAGCAACTGATGAAGCATCGTTTAGTCACAGAGAGCTATTCTATCAGCGGGAGAGTTTGTAGAAACACGTTAACGCGAGTACATGTAACTAAACAGCATGTAAACATGTTAACATCGATGGAAACATGTTAACACGGGTCCACAACCACAGCAAGGCATGTTTTAATTGACAAATATATTAAAACAGACCGCTTTGTTTGGAGTTCTGAGTAGCTCAGTTAGATAAGTTGACTGATACATGTGCTACACCTTTTCACTACACGGGTTCGAATCCTGTTAAAGACATGTCAATTCTAATTATTTTTTTTATTTACTTTGGTTATATACTGTTCTGCTACACAGATATTAAAATCAATAATGCACACAATGACACTGACACCAAGTAATAAGAATCTTTATTTGGTATGGACATGTTTTGTTGCTGTGAAAAAGTGACGAATCTGCCAATCTGCAAACGTGAATAGCTTACATCTGGAAAGGGACACCAGTTAACACGGTCACCAGTTAAACCGTAACACCGTCAACAGCACTTCTCTCATGCGGCAGTTTTCACTAATTTCAGGTAAGTTTAGTCGCTAAAATCACGCAAATGTTACATACAACTGTTTCTGGCACTTTTCTTACTGGTAATTGACATATTTCGGTTGAAAATGTTTTTTATAGAGACTGTTGTGTCTTTGGAAAAAGTCCGTTAGAGTCTTAGCAGAGGTAACGTTAGCATTAGGCTAGCTATTGTTTATAAAAGTGTCGGCTTTTAATTACATTTTATGTGTAGATGAGAGGTTTGACAATGTTTTATTGGAGGTAGTCTACTTTATTTAGCCTAAAATAAGCACTGTACTGTCGACAAGAGCGAATTAAAATGTTAAAGTTAGTACATATGTGTTACTTTGATATTTCACAGTAATGTAAACTAATATTAATTTTAATGGTTTCAGGAGTGACAAAATTACCCCTACAACAGAAGAGAAGAGCCAAGATGAAGGTAGCTATTCACAGAGCTGGAGGAAACGCAGGTAAAACTATAATTAACTGTTAAATAGATTAATGTGCATTTGAATAAGAAATCCCTACATTATCATGCATCTGATACATGTCTTGATTGCAGTTATTTTAAAGTTTTGACATCTAAACATAAGTGAGTGGTTTTAAAAAATTGTTTACATTGCTTTTCTCAAAGCTGAATTTACAGCATCAGTGCTCCAGTCCAAAATGTAATATTGTATTTATAATTTGCTGCTGATCAAGCAAGATTTTTTATTTTTATCATGTTTTGTTATTTCAGGATTCATTGATGAATAGAAAGTTTAAATTGAAAAGTATTTGAATTAGAAATCTTAACTCTCTTCTGATCAGTTTTATGCACCCTTGTTTAATACAAGTATCCATTTCTTAAAATGTGTTAGTAATATATACATTTTTTATTACTTTTTTCTAGATTTTGGATCGTCCTCCACTCACTCTACCACTTTGTTTTTCCTTGCCAGACTTCATTTAAGGTAAGTAATTTATAGTGTCACTTAAAAGTGTTCCCAATGATTACTTTTATTAATGTTAATATTAATATCAACTGCATCAAACAAATTAGCCTATTAGAATGATTTCTGAAGGGTCATCTGACACTGGAGTAATGATGCTAACAAATCAGCTTTGACCTCACATTAATAAAATACATGGTCACATTTTATTTTGATGGTCTGTTTGTTGAATTTAAGCTGCATTGCATCTACATGCCAACTAATTCTTATTAGATTATAAGTAGACTGTTAGGGTTGCGGTTAGGGTTGGTGTAAGTTGACATGTACTTGGTAAGTTTCTTATAGTCAGTTATATGTCTGTTAAAGGAGCAGAATCAACAGATTTTAAGCAGACAGTCTATTAATACTCAAATGGACCATCAAAATAAAGTGTTACCAAATATATTTTAAAATGCATTGACATTAAAAATCATTATTTTAATCTGTAAAAATATTTCAGTGCTACTTTTAAACTGTAAATTAATGTTATCGATCAAATCAATGCAGTCTTGATGTCCAATAAAAAGACAATAAAAAATACAAACATTAATGTCAATAATGACCTAGTTACTGATGATGGACAAAAATGATGACTGATGATTCTGTTATTTCAGGATAAGAAAGAAGCCTGCTACAAGAGAGACAGCGGAAGGGAGCCTCAAAGACATTTTTATTTGGATCTGCTAATCCTGAGGGGGCAGACGAAAGAACCTGCATTTTCCTTCAGCTTAATATCAGAGGTCACCACAACGTAAGGAACTGGATATTACTTTGGCATATGTTTTACACAGCGGATGGCCTTCCAGCTGCAACCCAGCACTGTGAAACACCCGTACACTCTCGTATTCACAGACACTTCTACACTATGTTCAAGTTCACCTATAGCACAAGTGTTTGGACTGTGGTGGAAACCCACACCAAAACAGGGAGAACATGTAAACTCCACACAGAATGCCAGCGGACCCAGTCGGGACTCATACCAGCAACCTTTTTGCTGTGAGGTGACAGTCTGCCACTGTGCTGCCCCAGTGTAGTTGTTAATAACCTCCAGATGTTTTAGTTTGATTTTGTAATAATAATGCACGTTTACATTTATTGTAATATGCATGTTAATATTTATTCACAATGTAATTTATTTTTATGTTATTTATAATAACGTTAAATGTCATAAGAATGTTATAATTTATTATAATATTATAATAAATAATTATAATAATGTTAAAATATAAATAATACAAATTTATTTATAATGTTTTTAATAGTTTATTTTTATAATGAGAAGTCTCAAAGTTTGTCTTTATTATAGAAAACTCATTGTTAAATGGCTACCACTTTACAATAAGGTTGTATGTATTAGTTAATGTATTTACTAACATATTAAACAATACATTTATTACAGTATTTATTCATCTTTGCTAATGTTGGTGAATGGTAAAAAGTTGTTAATTGTTTATTCATGTTAACTCGCAATGTATTAACTAATGTTAACAAGCATGACTGATTTTATTAATGCATTAGTAAATGCTGTACATAAATTATGCTGTACAGGTATTGTTTATATTAGTTCATATTTAAATCATTAACATTACTTATAAAACTACTGTACAATGTAACTGTTGTATGTATGTTGTTATATTATATTTGTATGTATTTTATATGTATTTTATATTTATTTTGTTATATTTGTTAACATATGTGTTTTTGAAACATTTCATTAAGTGTTTAATGTATGTTCGTTATGCAGTATTATAAATAAATGTTATAATGATTAAGTATTTTGTACTTGATTTCATTATTGGACATATTGAATACAATTGTAAAGGCTAATATAATATTTTAAAATGGCATGTGGACCGACCGTGGGCCGCCAGCAGACACTTATTTAAAACCAGCGGTGCGATGGCGGACCACCGTCGGAAAAGCGGCGGAAGCCGCTGGTGGGCCGCTGGAATAACGATGAGCAAATTGACGGTGGACCGCGGGCGGCACCCGCCGGTGGACCGCCGACTTTGCCGCCGGCGGGCCGCCAGTGGCCCGCTGGTCTTATGTTAGCTGGGTAGCTACACGCAACAACAAAATAAATAAATAAATAAATAAAAACGAAATAAACTTAATTGAAACAATTTATGTATGGCATGGTCATTAAAAACACAATGGTGCTTAATCAGATAGTTTTTCAATTTACTTATAAAGATAATAATGTTACTTCAGTCATGTTGAAAAAAAAATCGAAATCGTGAATCGGTCAAACTTTATGAAAAAAAATCTAGATTTATTTTTTTTTTTTTTTTTTGCCAAATCGCCCAGCCCTATACGACATATAGGCCTACATCCTAAAATTGGGAGGGTTTTCTGTAAAAGAAGACCATATTCATCAATCTACTCCGATGTATGTGACCAGGGCACTCGTCTGAATTCAACGAGGCAAAATTCTGTTAGAACAACAACCGCAACAAGGAGCAAAACCTGTAGCAGAGCTGACAACCCATTCTCACCGCGAAGGACGCCGAAGCTAGGTGCCCGCTAGCGTCACAATACCGACGCAAAAGGAATTCCATTGCTTTTAATGGGTTGACTGAGGCGTCAGTTGGAGATGCTGAAAGGCTCCCCAGGTGAAAAAAAATAAATAAATAAATGCAACTAAAATACACTTAAATACCCCAAATACATTTTTAGTACATATAGTTTTTTTTGTGTTAAATAAAAGTTTGATGGTTTTACACTATAAATATACTAATTAAAAGTATGTTTATACTTCAGTAGGACTTTAGTACACTTGAAAAAAGTATACCAAATACCAGTAAGACTTAAATAAATTTTTAGTGTACTACAATAAAGTACACTACAGAAAAACATCCAAAATACTTTTATTAGTGTGTTTTTCAAAGGTGTGCTTTAAATGCTTTAAACATTAGTTGATTTTTAGTACACTGTTTACATACTAATCCTAAGTTTAAAATAAGTTATTATATAAAAAAATCTATTAGTAATGTATTGTAGTAGAAGTACATTTTCCCAAATGTTGTACTTAAGTACACTTAATGTGAATGCAATATTATCACTAACACTTAAATTGATTTTCAGTGTGGTAATTTTAAGTTTACACTGTAAGTTTACACTTGTTTTCACAGTATTATACTGCATTTCTCAACTTTTCTATACTGTGAACATGGTTAACAGTATGCGACTGTAGATTTTACAATGAAAAATCAGTTACTGTGTAAGCCGATTAAAGCATGAGGTTTGCCGTATACATGACTGATGAAGCGCTGTCAATTCCTGGAGGTCAGAATCTCCCTTATCGGCAAAGCACACTTAGTCATGATATCTATAAACAAACCACAGATTTGAGTTTGGAAGAACTACATTCTCGCATGAAAAACAGTTAAAACTTCATTTCGTGACATATTAAACGCAATATTTATGATATGATCTGGCTTTTCTCATCCGCCATTACTTGTTGGTGTAAAATGAATTCTGGGAGAAAAAAAAAAATTCTCAAAACACTTTAAGCGAACCTTATTCTTATTGTTAAAGTCAGATATATGTAATGTTTTCGCTGGTAAAGTGAAAAAAAAACAATATTACTATTTAATCAATATCACGTCTGCACTGGTTCGGTTCAGCACTCAAACGACACCGAATCAGATTGAACCGTTTGCTCGGGAATTATTTTATCACACGTGTTTATCAGCACATTCAGCAATATGTCTATAAATGTGTGTGGCCGAGCAGTATAACGATATAGTAATGATTCGTTGTTGTGTCTTACAATAATATACGAAAAGGAATCGGTTTTAGGCGGATTCGACTCTTTACTGTTCTAAGGAGCCGATTCATTGAACCGAGCCGAGTCGATTCGACCTTCACCAGGCAAGCAACGGCTATCCTAATTTGAAATCCACCTGTCGCCTTTTCCTCCTGTGAATTCATCCTCGGTAAGTGTTTAAAAGTCAAATTCTGTCCGTTAAAGTTTTGTTTTGTGTATATTTCTGTGTAGTGTTTGTGTAATTTAAAATAATTAACCAAGTTATTTTAGTTTTAGGTTCTTATGTCACGTTATTCGACGCCAGACCGTGATTGTTGTGTTTGCGAGGTATTAAGATAACGTACAGTGAGTTTATCTTGAGTGAGTTTTTGACCATAGTAACGTAACGTTACCTGAAAAAAACTTAACTTTTACTCAGTGTAATGTTAACTGCATTTTCTATTTCAGCACAACACTGAGATGAAGGCAAAGTCACCTTATATTTTTTTTTTTTGGTGTTCAGGTGTAGGCAATGATTTGTATACAAATTTATTTTAACCCCATACAGATTGGTATGGTTGTACCATAGATTTAGATTATTAAATGTTAAGTCTTATTTTACTCTTATCTTTACTCTATATTTATCTTTTTTGCAGCTACAGCAATTGATGTTGAAAAACTGATGCTACCAATCACTCCTCACTTGATTGTTCAAGGTAATGTTGATGTCTTCCTCATTTTGATTAGATTTTGAAATGTCAATTTGTTCACAGATTTGTTGTGAGGAGTTTCATGTACAACCTCTTTTTCTTCTTCCAGTAGCGACGCAGTGGCACAGTAGGTAGTACTGTCGCATCACAGCAAGAACGTCGCTGGTTCGAGCCTCAGCTGGGTCAGTTGGCGTTTCTGTGTGGAGTTTGCATGTTCTCCCTGCGTTCGCGTGGGTTTCCTCCAGGTGCTCCGGTTTCCCCCACAGTCCAAAGACATGCGTTGCAGGTGAATTGGGTAAGCTAAACTGTCCGTAGTTTATGAGTGTGAATGAGTGTGTGTGGATGTTTCCCAGAGATGAGTTGGGGCTGGAAGGTTATCTGCTGCATAAAACAAATGCTTTATAAGTTCTCGGTTCATTCCGCTGTGGTGACCCCAGATTAATAAAGGGACTAAGCCGAAAAGAAAATTAATGAATTAATAAAACAACCATGGCTAGGCTATTTGGCTATCAAATGCTGAGTAAATATTAGACACAGATTTTTTACTATAACTAGTCTTTGTGTTTATTAGCAATTTTACTGGCCGTGTTTGTTTTTTTCAAACAGCCTGGAAACTGTAAGCTTTGTTGAATATTGTTTTTTTATGTCATAAGTTAAAGGGAACGTTCACCCAAAAATGAAAATAATAGCATCTTTGGCATCCTCCACTTGTTTCAAAATAGTTTTTTGTTCCATTAAACATCAAACTCGTATATTTTTTTAAAGAAATTTGGTTCAAATACGGATGTCAATAGTTACAGGTTTCTAACATTCTTTTATATATCTGCTTTAGTGTTCAACAGAAATTCAAACTGGTTAAAAACACATGGAGTAATGGTGGCAGAATAGTAAACTATCCTTTTAAATATTTTATTTATGAGACTTATTTATATGTGTCTTGTCTTTTGCCATATTGTCTTTTTAGCTCAGATTGTGATGGATCTGGAATGCGACACCAGTTACTCTTAAGTCAAGAACCAAATAAAGCACAGATGTGGAGCGATCTGCAGCTAAATTAACTGGAGGAAAGGAACCTTTAGGTAAAAACACCTGCTTTATTTAGATCTGAAGTATTTTATTTGGCATAGAGTATTATTTTTTTATTCTTATTCTAATTTTATTTTATGTATATACTGAATAGAAGTCATTTAAATTTCACAACAAATGATTGAATATAAAATATCATCTAGATGTCTTATTTTTCATTGTCTTAAACAGGGGTGCTCAACCCTGTTCCTGGAGATTCACCTTTCTGCAGAGTTTAGCTCCAACCCTGATCAAACATCAACTAACCAACTAAATAGTATCTGAAGGAGCACTTGGTAATTAAAGACAGTTGTGTTTGATCAAGGTTGCAGGTAAGCTCTGCGGAAAAGTTAATCTCCAGGAACAGGGTTGAGCACCCCTGATCTAAATGCTCAAAAATGCTGTTTCCGAGGCGAGGTTGGATGTAGTTCAGAAATAGATTCATTAGGATCAATGCTTAAAGTAAACGTTTACTTCTCCTTGTAGACCTAACATGCTTAGTATCCCTCACATTTTAATAAATTATTTATTTTGGTTACTTTTACATCTATATATGGGTAAGCAAGTATTTAATAAATAAAATTATTGTAAGTGACTTGACTTAACCAAATGACTGTTACCCTAGCTGCTGGGAAAAAAAAGATGTAAAATAACAGATTTTTTTTATTTTTTATTTTTTTACAGTGTGGGTGAACATACTACCTTGATGTCCAACAAAGGCTGCACAAGAGCTCATTTGATGGCACATATTCTGTCCTGTCTACATCTCTGACGAAGTGCCTCGACATCAGTGAGTAATAAATCTTCATATTATCATGCATTCAGGATTTCTGTAAGCCTTCTTTAATGTTAGTTTGTAATCAGCAGTGACTGTTTTAAAAAATTAGGTATTTAAATTATTCTTTACGTTTTACTGATGCTGTGCACAGTAACGTCATGATGATTGAATTTGAGGAAATGTCACTGGAGCGGTGTTCGTAAAAAAAAAAAAATTGAACAAAATGACTCTATCAAAGATTTATTTGTCGCACTGACATGCCATCACTGCATATTGAAATAAAGTAATACGAATTGACCGCAAAATATTACCACAAACATTTCATGAAGTAGATTGCTTGACTACTCTTCAGTTCTCTGCTCAACTTTAACACATTTGATCGTGTTGCTGCGCCTCTCGGCAGATTTTGTCAAAAATGAATGCTTAGTGATTACTTTGTTTTATACGAACCAAATGTCAGTAACTCATCATTAGCATTATTTTAAAAAATCACCCACGGCTATCATGTTCTCTAACGCAATCTTGTTTGTAAGTTAGAAGTGGATTTTCACATGTTAAAAGCTTAAAAGTACTTGATTAACATTAGTCACATTAACTTAGATTATTTAATTTATTTATTTATTTTAAATATGTAGCCTCTTAAGGTCAGAATGAACTGTGTTCACCCCTTTTAAATCGGTGGAAGCACTAGTAGTGTGATCATGGAATCAGATATTCAAGCTAAACAGAGTCAGACATTATGTAAAGACTAGTTTATAGTTTATAGTTAAGACTAATTAATGACTAGTTTTGACTTGATGGATCTTTTCCCCATTAACGTTAGTGTTGACTCGGAGAACTTGCATTAAACTGATAGAGAAGCAGGGTTCAAACTAATCAGTGTTTAATAACAGCGGGCACAGAAGACACACAGCAGCTTCACTTAGTATCGACGCACATACATACTGAATGACTGTGACAGAGTGAGAGCGAGGTAGAGGGGGAGGAGCTACACAGAACAATACAGATCACATATACGCAGTCATAAGGATCAATGCACTACATCCCCTTTTCTAAGCATACATATAACACTTTGAGTTTCAAATGCATTTACATCAGAATTCTTTTCAAACTGACATAAATTCACTATGCAATGGAATGTGCACCTTATGCCTACTTCACACTAGAGGATTTTAAGCCTGATTTGAGCCCGATTTGGAAGTTAACGAGCTTGCCGACAGATCGGGCTGTGATCGGGAAGAAATCTGCGGGTGCTCGGCGCTCGCCGCTCTTTATGTGTGAACTACTGAAAAACGCATCAAAGAGGCTCGCTGACGCGTCGCCGACACCTCGCAGACGGAAATCCAACATTCGGCATGCTAAATATTCCAGAGCAGTCGGCCGACTCAACCCCACGTGTAGTCATGTGTAGTGACGAGCTGCAGCCAATAAGAGAGCATATCAGCATGAGCTGAATGCCTGTGTGTTCAGGAGCTCAGCAGAAACATCTGTGATTGGTCAGAATGGGCATCAACGCACTCGCTTCATTCTGCGTTAGCACAGACATGAGAGTAGGCTATATTAACAGTGGAACTAGAATTCTGTAACTATTAGGATTACCATAGTGCTCATTCTGACCGTTCTCATATAAAACGCCATATTTTCACAACATATTTACATTCAAAGCTATTATTGAGATATTAAAATTAAGCTTTGAATGTCTGGCATCAAATGTAATGACACCATTACCCTAAAAATATAATCTTTTTTTGGTAATACAGCCTATAAATATGTACTTAAGATACTAAAACACTTAAAGGTCTTGGCTTTCATTTTCACTTTTAAACAGGAGCTACTTCACAGCGCAGAATATGCTGTTTTGAAAGATATCTGAGGTAAATTGATGTTTTTGCCATCAGAAAGTTTTGTTTATGTTAGCAGGAAGTTGCTAGGCAAAAAAATGCACACATATTTAAAGTCAGTGAAAAGTATCAGACATGCATGCAGTCATTTTGACCAATATGGTAATTTAAGGCAGAAATGCTCAGTTCTTTACTGTTTTGTAATAAAAAAACAATGTCAAAAAGAAATACACTGATAGGATATTATAAATAAACAGCAGGATATTATAAATATGTTAGTTTTATTTCAAAGAGTTATAAAATTACAAAAATTAAAAACTCTCTGTGTATCTATCCACTGGAACCTTGCAGATGAGTGATTAATCCGCTGATAAATCAGCTGATTTGACAATGTTTTTAAATGCTTTCTCCAAAGCTTGAAACGCTGTCAGTGATGTAATCCGCACACAAGCAGCCAGTAGTGTTCAGCTTTTTCTGACGACTCCTCCCTCAAAATTTCATTGGCTGTGGTTTGGTAGCTTGAATGAGCTGATGGGTAATGAGTTGTTGTCAGATCCTCTAGTGTGTGACCCCCCTCTTGTGGATCATTCACAGAGTGTTGTGTAAGAACGGTCTTTAAACCACAGCGGTTCGAACTGTAGTTCTGCCGAGCGACTAAAAAATGATCAGCATGATGGTAAAAAACTGTACATTTCTAGTCAAACCATTCTTCTGCAATCTCATACCAAAAATGGAAATAAGGGCAGTATTAATAGCTATAAATGTGGGAGAGCGTTGATATTATGTGATTGTATTGAATTGCTATATAGAACAATTAAGTGTTAATGTTAAATCAAAAGTAATTCACAAATACTTGAAAATTAAATGATTTAATGACAATAAATCTCTATGGTTACAACTGAATTAATAACAAAATACTGTATAAAATGATCAAATATGAAATGATAAAACATATGGTATAAATTGTACCCAGCTTAAATGTAAAATTAAAGTTACCAGAGGTAGAAGGAGAGACACAGAGGGAGGGAGAGAGAGACAAAGAGAGCAGGCCCAAAAGCCTGATAGCAGTAGAGTCAGAGATAGACTCCAGAGGAGGAGAGGAGCAGAGCAGGAGAGAACCAGGCCAGGAAAAGAGAGGCAGGAAAAAGAGACAGAGCCAGAGTTTACCACCTATTTTGTATCTTTCTTGACCATGTGACCACCAATGCTGAGACATTCAAACTGACCAATCAACATGTGACCACACCATAAAACCCCCAAAGTCCACACAACAGGCCCTGATCTTATCAGTATCTGCCTTTGTAGTCATTATGGACCTTCTTGAGTGAAAAAGCATGTTTTGTATTATAAACAAATGCATATGATAATTTAGCCTCATACAGTTGCGTAGTGTGAACACCACAGAGATTAAAAGACACAAAGTCAAGTCATGTAGTGTAACAGCACAGCGATCTGCTGATGTTTAAAATCCTGTAGTGTGAACTAGGCTTTATCGAACAAGTATACCTACTTAAAACATTGGCAATAACTGTAATGAACATTTGTGCATTGTGATTAATAAACTGTGAAACACATATTGCACGTTAAACTGACATTGTTAATTAATGTAACAATTAAAAATAATGAATGTACAGTTTATGTGTACTTTGGTGTATAGCGCTTCAGTCTTTGTATTTTGAGTTTGGGCGTACGGTGCATCCTGACCGTGTCACATAAGGACAGGTTCTCGTTTGTGTGTGTGTTTGAGAAGTTAGTTGACCTGTGGTGGTTTGAGTGTGTGCGACAGGTATCTTTGGGAGTGTAACTTCGCTCGTGGTTGGATCTCCAGGTAGTTGGTATCCATCATCATCATGCTGATGTGGTTCTGGCTCTTTCACAGATAGGAGATGTCTGCGGTTTCTCCTATATTCCTTTCCTCCAGACAGAACTATGTAAGATCTTGGTTCACAGCAGATTTCCTTCACAACTCCTTTGCGATTATATCCATGAGGGGTTTGCATTCTCACTGTTTGTCCTTTTGAGAGTGTGTTTAGTCGTTTAGATGTTTTGTCATAACTGCGTTTCTGACTCATCCTTCTTATTTTCAGTTGTGCATGAATGTCGTTGGACGAAAGGGGAGAGGGTTTCAACAAAGAACTGTGAAGTGGTAGGGTAAAACGGGTTTGTCTGGACATTAGTCTCTGAGCTGGGGAGCCTAGTTTTGAATCTCTAGGAATATTTCTCAGATTCAACTGGTTGAGATAGACGTCCGTACCATCTCTTTTTGATTTTTCCATGAGCTGTTTGGCACTACGAACAGCGCGTTCTGCTAGGCCATTTGATTGAGGATAGTTTGGACTGCTGGTTGTATGAGTAAAGTCCCAGGCCAAAGCAAAATCATTGAACTCACTGCTCACAAACTGTCTACCATTATCTGTTATGAGGGTTTGAGGTGACCCATGGACAGAGAAATGTCTCTTCAGCTTTTGTATGACGCATGTTGAGGTCATGTCTCGTAACTGATCGATCTCGTACCTGCCTGAATACGAGTCAACGAGAACCAGGTATGGATGATTGTTCCATTCAAATATATCGGCTGCTACGGTTGACCATGGCAGGCTTGGAACAGTATGCAGTTTCATAGGTTCTTTTTGCTGGTGAGGTCTGGTACTATTGCAGATGGCACAGAATGTGGTGTAAGCATCAATGTCTTTTGTCATAGTTGGCCAGAAAAAAATGCCACGTGCACGTTGTTTGGTGGCTTCTGCTCCAGGGTGACCCCTATGCACGATTTAAGTGTATTGTAAGCGTAGTGTTTCAGGTATTATTACTTTGTGTCCTTTCCACACTAGTGAGTCATCCGTGATCAATTCATGTCTGTATGGGTAAAACGGCCACAGTACTGGTGGAAGACTGTGTAGTTTGTTTGGCCATCCATGTTTAATCGTGTTTGCAAGCAACTGTAGGGTGGCATCACCTGTTGTGTGGAGTTTAAGTTCATCAAGGCGTGATGATAAAATGTTGCAAACGTTCATTACCTCAAATGTGTGTCCTCTGGATGCTCATGTGCAGATGTTTGTGGGGCTCTAGATAGAGTGTCCGCTATGTACATCTGCTTTCCTTTTTTGTACACAAGGGAGATGTTGTACCGTTGGAGCTGTAACAGCATTCTTTGGAGTGTGGCAGGAGTGCTGTGGATTGGACGTTTGGTGATTGTCACCAGAGGTTGGTGGTCAGTTTCAATGGTTACTGGTTTGCCATAGATGTAATCATTAAACTTGGTGCAGGCAAACACCACAGCGAGGAGTTCCTTTTCAATTTGCGCATAGCGCTGTTCAGTATCTGTGAGAACCCGTGAAGCATAAGCTATGGGCTTGTTGTCTTGTAGACACGCTGCACCTAGACCAAATTGCGATGAGTCGCATGTTAAGGTAACAGGGTTGTCAACGTTGTAATATGGCAAAACAGGAGGGCATGTGAGGCAGTTCTTTAGGGTGTCAAAGCAATCTTGGTGCTGCTGCAACCAACACCATGTTGTGTCTTTGTGTGTCAGCTGGCGGAGGGGTGCAGATATGTCACTGAGGTTTGGGATAAATTTGCCCATTTAATTAACCATGCCGAGAAATCGCATGAGAGCAGTGGCATTAGCGGGTACTGGCATTTCAGTGATGGCTTTGATTTTGGATGGATCTGCATGTAAACCGTCGCTGCTGAAAATATGGCCTACGTAGCTCACCTCCTTCAGCCTGAATTTGCACTTTTGTGGATTGAGTCTGAGATTGACTTGTCTAGCTCGTGCAAGCACTTTCTCCAGGTTGTCATCGTGTTCCTGTATTGTGCGTCCGCCGACTAGTATATCGTCAACAATCACAGCGCAAGGTTATCCAGCGAAAATTTGCTCCATTGAGCGCTGGAAAACCTCACTAGCTGAGTTAATGCCAAATGGCATTCTGAGGAATCTATATCGGCCAAATGGGGTGCTAAATGTTGTTAGCAGTGATGATTTGTGATCTAAAGATATCTGCCAAAAAGAACTCTTTGCATCAAGGACTGAGAAAACAACAGAATTTGACATCTGTGTTGCAACTTCCTCCACTGTTCTTATTGGGTGGTGTGGTCGTTGTATTGCCATATTCAGATCTCTAGGATCTATACAGATTCGGATGCTGTTGGAGTCTTTTTTGTGAGCCGCCACCATGGAGGACACCCAGTCAGTTGGTTCTGTAACTGGTGTGATGACATTAAGATCCGTCATTCGATGAAGTTCTTTTTTGACCTTATCCTGCATCGCGACTGGAATGTGTCTTGCAGGACGAACAGCTGGGGGTACATTAGGGTCGAGCTTTATGGAGTATGTGACAGGTAGTTTACCTACTTTATCCTTGAAAAGATCATCATACTTGGTCAGTATTGTGTCTGTGAATTCATCTTGACTGTATGTGTTTAGCTGATGAACTTCTTTGTTGAGTGTTAGAAGTTTCATGCGTATGCAGTCAGACAGACCCAGTAGTGGCTGTGCAGAATTTTTGATGACATAAAACAGTAAGTCATAGGATTGGTTGGCTAAACTGCATGGTAGTACAACTGTACCAAGTGTGTGTAGCTCGTTGCCACCATATGCTATCAGTTTTGCTGTGCTTGACATGCTGAGCTTTTCTTGTTTTCGTAAGTGCTGAAAGGTGTGCAAGTCCATTACATTACATTTAGCTCCCGTATCTACTTTTAGTTCCACTGATTTACCATGAACGTGCACAGTGCTGTACAGATCACTTTTATGTGCTGCATTAGCTGTGGAATAAACATTCTCATCAGTCACTCCATCAACAAAGAATGATTCACTTTCTTCGCTACTTGACTGGTGTGGTTCAACATTGTGGACTGTTTTTGTGAAATGTCGCTTTGTTGTGTTTGATTGTGTGGACCTGCAGCATTTTTTTGAAATATTTCCACTTTTTGCAACTATTGCACTGTTGGCCAAAGGCTGGACACTTATCTCTTTTAGCTGGGTGATCACCACCGCAGTTGTTACAGTTTCTTATGGCTGTTGGGCCTTTGCTGCTTTCTGTGTGCCTTGGTTTATAACGTTTGTTCTTTCCTGTGGATGCCTGGTGCACCGCATGGACAGTGGCAGATGTCCTTTGGAGTGTTGCTAAGTCTTTAGTGTGTTGTTCAGTCTGTTCATATATCTGACATGCTGATATGGCTTTATTTAAAGTCAGTTCTGGATCACGCAGCAGTGATTTTCTCAGGATATCACTTTGTATGCCACAGAGCAGCCTGTCACGAATAAGCTCATCCTGTAATGCTCCAAATTTGCAGCTTTTCGCTTTAATTTTCAAATCGCTAATATAGGATTCAAAAGTCTCACCAGGTCTTTGTGATCGCGTGTTGAACTTGTGTCGTTCCATTGTGATGTTTACATGGGGAGCGCAAAGCTCGCGAAACTTTATCTTTAAACACTCAGGGTCTTCCCTGGACTCAGCCGGTATTGTAATAATACTGTCATTTTCACCGGGTACTCTCACCTCTTGTGCATAAACAAAGGTCCGTTCGCGTTCAATGGCTTCGGGACCCTGCGAGGTTGAGCAAAATGAAAGCTTGTGTACGAGGTGATTTGTCCCCGTGAGCTGCTGCAATGAAGATATCAAACTCTTGTTCGAACATACGCCAGTTTTCAGCAATATTTTCATTGAAAACAAGAGGGTCTGGTCTTCGGAATTCCCCTGCCATTGTTGCTTTGTGCTTAGGTTTCGTTTACGTAGCTTAGCCGCTAGTTAGTTACTCACGAGTCGAGAGAAATGCGTGGAAACTTTTCCAGAGTAGACAAAACTCACTTTCGCGTGCAGTTGTACTTCTGACACTATGTTGACTCGGAGAACTTGCATTAAACTGATAGAGAAGCAGGGTTCAAACTAATCAGTGTTTAATAACAGCAGGCACAGAAGACACACAGCAGCTTCACTTAGTATCGACGCACATACATACTGAATGACTGTGTGACAGAGTGAGAGCGAGGTAGAGGGGGAGGAGCTACACAGAACAATAAAGATCCCATATACGCAGTCATAAGGATCAATGCACTTCAGTTAGTGTAATTGTAAATTGACAACAAACTATTTTGCCAACAAAAATGATAAAAAACAGTGTTTTATGTATGTAAAACAGCAGTGCGGTGTTTGGTTTCTGAATGAATGACATAATTTGAGGCATGATTAGTTTTTACTTCAGTGATTGATTTTGCTTGTCATTTTTGCAGGATCATCAGAAGTGCTCCTGCCCTTTTTCACTGTCCCTTTTCCGCAACATCATTTGGCCTTCATCATTTCCTGTCTTGTAGCAGTATTTTCACCTGTTTTTAAAATTTTAATGCTTTTTGATACATTAATTGTTGACTGGTTTTAATGATCAATTGTTCATTAGTGTTCAGTTGCTTTGTTATATTGAATAATTGCTACTGTTTCAGTAGGGTTTACACAATAAACTTTTATTTTGAAGTTAAAAATTCAGTTTCTTTATTTTTCTTGTATTTCTTGAACAGTTAAAATAATATTTGTGCAATTTTTGAAATTTTTTTGCTCATTATAAAGTAGCACTATTAAATACAAAAAAATAAAATTTAATAACTGTAAAATACTATACAGTAATAATAAAAGTAACGTTAAAATACCGTAGTTCTGCATGTTAAAAATGTACAGCAAAATACTATTTTCAGTTTTGCAGTATGTGTATCACTACTGTAATTGGTGTTACCGTAAAAAAAGAAAACAGTAAAATGATGTATTACATTTTACATTAAATCTAATACTAATGTAATTAGTATTACAGTAATGTTACTGTTTTATGAAATACAGCAGCTACCGGATAATTGTTGCCAGTAACTTACTGTTAATTTAACAAGAAATCGTTTACAGTGTGTGTGTGTGTGTATATATATATATATATATATATATATATATATATATATATATATATATATATATATATATATATATATATATATATATATATATTTATTTATTTATATTTATATTTAGAGAATACATTTGGACAGAGTAAATCATTAAACATCATTTACTGGTTTTAAAAGTAACTTTGTCTTTCCATACTTTAGCAATCTTTTGTTCACAACAAAACTACTAATACAAAATAAATAAATGTTTATATTTATATCATGTAAAAAATGATAGGATAAGTTTTAACCTTGATAATGTTTTTTGAAAAAACAGTTATAAATCAATAATTGCAGTTCTAAATATGCTGTAATAATTCACATGAAGAAATAACAAATTAGACTAAGAAAGTGTAAGTAATCTTATTAGGTATATTACCCAATAACCTGAAATCAAATCTGAGTTTAACCCATTCTCAACTACTCATGAATTCCTTATGCATGTCCGTCTAGTGCGTTTACACTGAATAACAATAGAGAAGTGTTCTGTCAACATCAACAAGTTAAGACGAGTTAATGATGATGTA